>NC_133102.1:2532462-2833252 GCF_022965805.1 Primulina eburnea
TTCTTGCTATATGCAACGCTCGTGTTCCATTCTGGGGTTGTGTTGATTAGCATGGACTCTGATTTTTTGGGCAATATTGTTCTATTGATTACAAATTTCAGAATAATATTTGTTGGTCCCAGAGATTCTGTTGAAATGTTTTTGACCTAATTGTCAGGAACGGATTTTGAATAATCGAAAATTGGATGTTTCCTTATTAGGGTTCTTACAAAAATGGAAATATGATACAGTGGGAGGCAAACATGTATTCTTTAGAGAGGCTTAATCTTTGACCTAGTCTTTATGCTAAAAAGTAAAAACACTCGTCTTGGAGTCCAAAAGATAGAAGTGTGGCTTTAATAGTTGCAGCATTATGTTTCTTATAAAGGTTTTATATTCTTGGTAACCAAACACACAAGTCTGTTTTTTTAATGTTTTTGTTCAAGTGCCTGTGCTTCTGAAAATCGTAGTTCTTGCGTAGAATTTTTTAAGTGACTTTTAAAATATAGCCACAGTAGTTTTATTTTCAAATTTCTTAAAAGAAAAATTGAAGTGGAAGTCCTGAAATACCATGTGCGTACCATCTAAATACGCTGTTTATTTTAAAAGATTCTGTATCTTCTTGCGTATATGAGCAGATATTAAACAAGCATCAGTCCAGCCAAAAAGTGGCTCTACAATCAGTCTCTAATTTTCCAAAGCTTGGATCATGGTGTCAATGTTGCTATCTTGAACATCACGTGTTTGGCATGATTCTGAGTCTGCAGGTGATCGGAAGGTTCTGTTTGCGGATAAAGTTCTAAAGTTCACTTGCTCAGGAAAGATGAAACGTCGTATACTTATAATTACTGATTTTGCAATTTACATTGTGGATCCTGATACTGACTCTCTTAAAAGAAGAATAGCCCTGGCAGCTGTGGAGAAGCTATGCTTAAGTGAACTATGTGATAATTTCTTGGCCATTATTATTCCTACGGAGTATGATTTACTCATGGCTAGTACTCGAAAGACTGAAATAGTTGACGTCTTCGTGGAGACCACTAAGAGTGCATCTGACTATGAACTAGAAGTTTCTCTGTCTAACAGGTAAATCTGACTGAATCCTATTTAAAGCTCAGCATCTTGGTCTGTATTATGTTTAGTTTCTAACTAATTAGAAGAATGATATCTTGTAAGTCCTGCTTCTCTGACAACATCCTCCAATATCGCATGTGCATACAAACTATTGGCCACTGGGGATAAAGCAGTTAGTTTTTTGTCACCATCTGAGCTTGGTTGTAAACTAGTCATGTTGACCACATGATTTAAATTTTCAGTTGTTGTCGCATCGAAATTTTATAAGGTCTTGAACTTCCTTTTGTCCTGTGTAATCGCGAATGAATTTCAATTCTGCAGGTTTGGCTACAATGCAGCTGCGGAAATAGTCAAAGAAGTAAAATTTGAGGAAGTAGAAGGTATAACCTAGATTTTTACCTGGAGACGGAATCATGTATTCCCCTTGGCGGACCCCCAAATTTTGAGGGCAAAATTTGTTTCTTCAAGAAAATCCCTGATGGAGTTTAATTATATATTCGGCTGAGGTTACCGAACACTTGTATTATGACCTTCCATTGTCTATGTGTTTCAGATCTTACGACTCAACTATTGCTGTTTGTTGCTTACAAGCTTTCATAAGATTGTGCAAGCTTAACCTTATCATTTTTTTGTTGTCTTAGGTGGTGTCAGAACAAAAATTGTGCGAAAATGATAACCTGTTTCATGCATTTTGGGAAGTATGCCTGTATATTTTTCCAGAACCGTGCATTGAGATCGAGCATGGAGAGTTGGTTTTGTGCAGTGTAAAGGTGATTCTTTTCTCGTAGCTTCATGTTTAAGGGGAACGGGATTCGTCATTTTGTATGTTTTAGACGCTTGTGGATGGAAACATACGACAATGGTCTTGTTTGTTTAAGCTAAGACCTTGGCACTTCTGAGCTTGGGCTACCAATCACGTCATTCTTGTTCTTGTACCCGTACGGGGTTTGTGTACTGTTAGTCCCTGATTACACACATCCTGTGACATTTCTAATGCAAAATAGCTTGAAATTTTGTACCCTTTTTTCATCTTCGGTCAAGTCTTGCCATACATTTTTCTTTTGCGCAAAAAGAAACTTTATATTGAATGCATTAAGCCACAAAAACATCAATCAAACATCCTTTGATGGAACACATAGATACAGAAATCCGAAATGAATTTGAAAATTTCGCGACGTTTGAACTCAAAATTTTGAAATTGGGTATTTCGGTTCATTCGAATTCTTACGATTGATATGTTGTATTGTTGGTCGTAGGTGCTATATTTGGATCATGAGAGATATAGATAAAATTTCAGATTCGTGTTTTAGGAGGTTTTTGAATTTCAGCTTGTTTGACTTGGAATTTTGAGCTTCTCGTGTTCTTAAATCGATATTGGAGGCTTTAGAAAATTAAATGCCGGAGTTTGTAGAGAATTTTTCGAAAAATTCAGATTAGTATATCTGAGATTTTCGAACTCCCAAGGCTGTAGAAATTTTATATCAGAATGGATTGTCGGCAGGAAACTCAAGTGGGAAGGGGGGACCAAATCAAAGAAAGCAGCTGGAATAAAAACGTGGGCTGCCAGTTTTATTGAATTTCGAGGAAAGTTTGAATACGCGTTTTTAACGCGTGTTCATACTGACAGGAGGCTCTATAAATAGAGCTCCCCTTTCATTCTGAAATCATCCCTTCTTCGAGTTTTCTCTCATCTTATAAGCATTGAGTGCTTAGTTCTATAATATTTGTGAGATGTTTGTTCTCCTGTATTAAGAGAGTGTGTTCTCTTTGGAAACACAGTGAGTGAGTTGTACACCACAAAATATTATAGTGGAAATTCTTTTCATCTTGCCCGTGGTTTTTACCCTAATAATTTTTAGGGGTTTTCCACGTAAATCTCGGTGTCCAGTTTATTCTTTATTTTCGACTTTTATTATCTCAAATTCCGTACGTGAGACCAACAAGTGGTATCAGAGCCTTGGTTTAAAATTTCCTAAAATTCTGAGTATGCTCTGTGGTTGCAGCTTAGACTGATCTTCCACATCAGAAAAGATTTTTTGAGATTTTTTATTTAAGGCGGGATTATTTTGTCTGGTCTACTAAAATTGTTGTAGACATAATGGCGGGAAGGTACGAGATAGCAAAGTTCAACGGAAGCAATTTTATGCTGTGGAAAATAAAGATACAAGCAGTTTTAAGAAAGGAGAATTGCTTGGCGGCTATTGGAGACAGACCGGTGGAGATTGCGGATGATGGAAAGTGGAATGAGATGAATGACAACGCTGTTGCCAATTTACACTTGGCTATAGCAGACGAAGTTTTGTCAAGTATCTCTGAGATAAAAACAGCTAAAGTTATCTGGGATACTCTAACAAAGGTGTACGAGATCAAGTCGCTACACAATATGATTTTCCTAAAGAGAAGGCTTTATACTCTTCGGATGGCGGAATCCTAATCGATGACCGACCATATCAATACATTAAATACTCTATTTGCCCAACTCACTTCCATGGGGCATAAAATAGGGGGAAATGAACGTGCAGAGCTTCTACTTCAAAGTCTACCAGATTCATACGATCAACTTATCATCAACATTACCAACAATATTCTTATGGGCTTTCTAAGATTCGACGATGTCTTAACTGCGGTTCTCGGAGAAGAAAGCCGGCGCAAGAATAAGGAAGACAGGTTGGTAACATCAAAGCAGGCAGAGGCGTTACCGATGATAAGAGGAAGATTTATGGACCGTGACTCCAGTGGGAGCCAAAGACGAGGTAGATCAAAGTCCAGAAGTAAGAAGAAAAATATTTACTGCTTCAAATGTGGCGGTAAAGGGCACTTCAAGAGAGAGTGTACGAGTATCGATAAAAGCTCTCAAGGAAATGTGGCCAGTACTTCAGGCAGTGGTGAAATATTATTCAGCGAAGCAACAACAGTTGCAGAAGGCAGACACAAATTTTGTGACACATGGATTATGGATTCAGGAGCGACGTGGCACATGACGTCTCGGAGAGAATGGTTTGATCATTATGAACCAATCTCAGGAGGATCTGTATTCATGGGAAATGATCATGCCTTGGAAATCGCTGGGGTCGATACTATCAAAATTAAAATGTTTGATGGCACCATTCGCACCATACAGGAGGTACGACATGTGAAAGGACTGACGAAAAATCTTTTGTCCTTGGGACAATTGGATGACATCGGGTGCAAAACTCGGATCGAGAACGGGATCATGAAAATTGTGAAAGGCGCGCTTGTGGTTATGAAGGCGGAAAAGGTTGCTGCAAATCTGTATGTACTTTTGGGAGAAACACACAAAGAGGCAGAACTAGCTGTTGCATCAATTGGTTCAGGAGAAGAATTAACAGTGTTATGGCATAGAAAGCTCGGGCATATGTCAGAACGGGGGTTGAAAATTCTCTCAGAACGGAAGCTGCTGCCGGGACTTACAAAAGTGTCACTACCCTTTTGTGAGCACTGTGTTACCAGTAAACAACACAGATTAAAGTTTGGCACTTCTACTGGCAGGAGCAAAAGCATATTGGAGCTGATTCATTCGGATGTTTGGCAAGCACCGGTTGTATCCTTAGGAGGAGCGAGATACTTTGTCTCGTTCATTGATGATTTCTCTAGGAGATGTTGGGTGTATCCAATCAAGAAGAAATCAGATGTTTTCCAGGTCTTCAAAGATTTCAAAGCGCGGGTTGAACTTGATTCAGAAAAGAAAATCAAGTGTCTGAGGACTGACAATGGAGGAGAATATACCAGTGACGAGTTTGATACATTTTGTCTACATGAGGGCATCAAAAGACAGTTCACGACGGCTTACACACCTCAACAGAATGGAGTGGCGGAGCGGATGAACAGGACCTTGTTGGACAGAACAAGAGCTATGTTGAGGACTGCGGGTCTAGAAAAGTCATTTTGGGCGGAAGCAGTCAAAACCGCTTGTTATATTATCAATCGTTCTCCTTCAGTTGCGATTGATCTGAAGACTCCGATGGAGATATGGACTGGGAAGCCGACAGATTATTCTCATTTGCATACATTTGGAAGTCCGGTGTACGTTCTGTACAATGAGCAAGAAAGATCAAAGTTGGATTCGAAATCCAGAAAATGTATCTTCTTGGGTTATGCTGATGGAGTTAAGGGGTTTCGCTTGTGGGATCCTACTGTTCACAAGCTTGTCATCAGCAGGGATGTTATCTTCGAGGAAGATAAAGTAAAGGGAGACAAAGGCACACAGAATTCAGAAACTACTATTTTTCAGGTAGAAAATAAGACAGACGAAGGTCAAGTTTCTTGTGAAGCAGTACCAGAGCACGAAGAACAAGAACAAGTTGAGTCTGAGGTTTCCAATGTGAGGCAGTCAACTCGAGACAGAAGACCACCAGGTTGGCTTTCAGATTATGTCACTAAAAGCAACATTGCATATTGTCTATTATCAGAGGATGGTGAGCCATCGAGTTTCCACGAGGCTACTCAAAGCTCGGATGTATCCTTATGGATGATAGCAATGCAAGAAGAGTTGGAGGCTTTAGACAGGAATAAAACTTGGGATCTTGTTACACTACCACGAGGAAGGAAAGTCATTGGAAACAGATGGGTCTATAAGATCAAACGTGATGGCAATAACCAAGTGGAGCGGTATCGTGCTAGATTGGTGGTAAAAGGGTATGCTCAGAAAGAAGGCATTGACTTCAATGAGATATTTTTTCCTGTGGTTCGGCTTACAACAGTCAGAGTAGTGTTGGCATTGTGTGCGGTGTTTGACCTACATCTAGAACAGCTAGATGTAAAAACGGCGTTTCTTCATGGAGATCTTGAAGAAGAAATCTATATGCTCCAGCCAGAAGGTTTTGCGGAAAAAGGCAAAGAGAACTTGGTTTGCAGGTTGAAAAAATCTCTGTACGGTCTCAAACAGGCGCCGAGGTGTTGGTACAAGAGATTTGATTCCTATATCATGAGCCTTGGATACAACAGATTGAGTGCAGACCCTTGTACGTATTTCAAGAGGTCTGGTGATGATTATATTATTTTGCTGTTGTATGTGGACGATATGTTGGTAGCAGGCCCCAACAAAGATCATGTCCAAGGATTGAAGGCACAGTTGGCTAGGGAATTTGATATGAAGGACTTGGGACCAGCAAACAAGATTCTAGGGATGCAAGTTCACCGAGACAGAAGTAACAGAAAGATTTGGCTTTCCCAGAAAAATTATTTGAAGAAAGTCTTGCAACGCTTCAACATGCAAGATAGTAAGCCAATCTCGACCCCTCTTCCTGTTAACTTCAAGTTATCCTCCGAAATGTGTCCTAGCAGTGAAGCAGAGAGGATGGAGATGTCTCGAGTACCATATGCATCAGCAGTGGGAAGTTTGATGTTCGCCATGATATGTACAAGACCGGACATTGCTCAAGCAGTTGGAGCAGTTAGTCGGTATATGGCGAATCCTGGAAGAGAGCATTGGAGCACTGTTAAGAGGATCCTTCGATACATTAAGGGTACCTCGAATGCTGCATTATGTTATGGAGGATCGGATTTTACACTCAGGGGCTATGTCGATTCAGATTATGCAGGTGATCCTGATAAGAGAAAATCTACTACTGGTTATGTGTTTACACTTGCAGGAGGAGCAGTAAGCTGGGTTTCAAAACTGCAGACAGTTGTGGCGTTATCTACAACAGAGACAGAATACATGGCAGCTACTCAAGCTTGCAAGGAGGCAATATGGACTAAAAGGTTATTGGAGGAGATCGGGCACAAACAAGATAACGTTCCTTTGTTTTGTGACAGTCAGAGTGCCTTGCACATCGCAAGGAATCCAGCCTTTCATTCCAGGACGAAACACATTGGAGTACAATTTCATTTTGTGCGGGAAGTAGTAGAGGAAGGAAGCGTGGATATGCAGAAGATCCATACGAAGGACAACATGGCTGATTTTCTGACCAAGCCAGTGAACATTGAAAAGTTTGAGTGGTGTAGATCCTCAAGTGGCCTAGCAGAAACGTAAGCAGCAGGGAATGGCAAGATTGAAAGGATGTGTGGAGATGTGTTTGATTCTCAATCAAATCTCCAAATGGGAGAAATGTCGGCAGGAAACTCAAGTGGGAAGGGGGGACCAAATCAAAGAAAGCAGCTGGAATAAAAACGTGGGCTGCCAGTTTTATTGAATTTCGAGGAAAGTTTGAATACGCGTTTTTAACGCGTGTTCATACTGACAGGAGGCTCTATAAATAGAGCTCCCCCCTTTCATTCTGAAATCATCCCTTCTTCGAGTTTTCTCTCATCTTATAAGCATTGAGTGCTTAGTTCTATAATATTTGTGAGATGTTTGTTCTCCTGTATTAAGAGAGTGTGTTCTCTTTGGAAACACAGTGCGTGAGTTGTACACCACAAAATATTATAGTGGAAATTCTTTTCATCTTGCCCGTGGTTTTTACCCTAATAATTTTTAGGGGTTTTCCACGTAAATCTCGGTGCCCAGTTTATTCTTTATTTTCGACTTTTATTATCTCAAATTCCGCACGTGGGACCAACATGGATTATGCCTTTGGATTAGTAAATGTTAATCCAGTCTTACCTATCAAAGCTACGGTATGCAACGTATTAATAATATATATTTTCATATTTTGGGAGAATATTTTTTTTTTATTGTTTTGAGAAAGCTCAATCGATGAATTTTAGTATTAATCTTAGAAATTAATATATTATATCATTATATTATTAATTTTAAAAAATGGGAATGATTTAAAACTCAATTATTATTTTAAAATATTTGGTTTATTATTTATTACTTAATAATCTATAATATGATATAATTGATTGATTGAGGGATGCAAGATAACATTACACATTCTATCATATCTTAATCATATTAATATTGTACATATTATCCATAATCTAAAAATCCAAAACAATATAAGAAAAATCAATAATTTTAAAATAACAAGATTTTATACTGATTAAATGATTATTCTAATTAATTGTAAAATATCTCTAAATTTTTTAATTTTAATATAATTTATAATAATTATTTATCTGGAAAATGTATACTCTAAAAACTAGAAAACCAAGTCTTCGTTAATTCTGTTTTGTTTTTTTTTTTAAATAAATATTTTTATTTGTTACAAACCGCTACCCCAAGCCCCCGGGTCAGGCCCAACTATAAATATTGGTGTATCAACTAGCCCTGTCCGCTTATACGACGAGCGTGGAGGACTTTATTTGTCGGATATACTCTCCATCCCTTCCTAGGGTTTTTATCAATTCCGAAGGTTTGCTGCTCTCTCTCAGATTAATTCATTTCAAAGTTTCCCGTCACTGGATCCTTCCTGGTTTTTATCTTTGACTCCGATCTGTTGTTTTAGGATCTCGAATTTTTTAGGTTTTTTCTTTTGTTTTTAAAATACTTGTTTCGGGTGAAATCATAATTGACGTTATTTTTCAGGCTAGTTGTTGTAATATAGGGATTTGTGTTTTCATAAAAATCTGTGCATGTGCGGTCTTAGTTTTTTTGTGCGTAATGCTTGATTTTTGTTCTCTGTTTTCCGTCTTATTAATGTTTATTTATTTTTTATTTCCATGGGGAGTGGACTGTGGAGATATTTCTGTTCAATTACCTGTTCACGAACTATTTGTAATTTAATTTCCTGTGAGGGACAAGGAAATCCAAACTGGTTGATGGATGTTGCTATGCTGATTAAATCCATTGTAAATTTCGTAATCGAGTTAATCCGCTGTAGAATCCCCAGTTCTCATTCTAAATAAATGGAGATTTATAATTCCGTGACTTCAAACATGTACCCAAGATCTTGAAGTTGTTTTTAAATCAGCAAAGGTTAGAGTTTTAGAAACGGAGCTGGTTCCTTATGTTGACGACCCACCCCTCTGTGACACATAATGGGATTTTTGGCCATGTTAAGTGATTGATTATCTTGAGATAGAACAATTAAAATGGTGGATATGGCTCAGTGGAATATTACTCACGGGACTAAAATTAATGACAAAAATGTTTTCTTCTTTCATGTGCTTGCAGATATGATATTATAAGTTACTCTTCGTGTATTCTCATATCTTTTGCCTTGCATAATTTGTTTTATAAATAAAATAGCTGTATAAATGAGGTAGCAAGATGCCATTGATCCAACAGAACTCAACAATTAACTGAGTGACGGGTGATTGCTTTCTGGGGTATTGATTTGTTAGGCAGAGTGGCGGACACTTGAAGACTTTGAGTTGTATGTGGTATTTGTTTGAGAGCCTTACAAATGGCCTTGCTTGAGTTAATTGGCAATGTGTGTTGAAAATAGCTAGAAAAGTAGTATTGGTATTTTCCTCAGTTAGTTGATTTACCGGAAAATGGAATTCAATGCTTTCAATTTAGTGGTTTGGCGTTTGATATTTTGCATTAATGTATTTTTACATTATGAATTGAGGTCTTACAGTTTTTACATTCAGGTGACATGAAGTCAATTTTCTGTGGAAATTTCGAGTATGACGCACGGCAGTCTGATCTTGAAAGACTCTTTAGAAGATATGGAAAAGTTGATAGGGTTGATATGAAGTCTGGTAAGTATGAGTCGGTGGGTTGATGCTTGTAAAAGTTAGGAATGCGGGTTGGTTGTAGTTGCAATGCATGACCAGTTTTCCATTTCATTAATATGAATGAAGTAATACTGGTATAAAAAATAAGCTTTTTTCATTCTTCTTGCCTGCGATTGTGACTTCTCTATTTATCTCGCTATAATTATGTGGAATAATTTCCCTTTATTTTGAGACGGAAGAATTACTGTCTACTGGGCTTGAGTCCTGTGGTTTGTATGTAACACTGTTATGCTACTATTGTTCTGGAAGTTGTTCATCTGGTGGAGACTGGTTTATTTATTGCGTGAGAAACTTCTCAAACTAGTTAGACTTCACGAGAGGTGAAAATGGTTGGAATTTTGAGCTCGCTGCTTACTGAAACACTATTTTGGTATCAATAATCCTCAAAGGGGCAGGTATGGTTGAATTAATGTGTAATTAAACCTCTATTTAGACTATGTACATGTGTAGGTTACAGTTCATGATAGCTATGATGATAAGAAAGTTTTAGCGTGAACCTTCGACCTCTCCCCCTGAGGAGATTAAGAAGTTAAAAGAGGCAGTGCTAACAATTTATGGAAGATCCAAGTGCAGATTGGCGCTGTTTCAGCAGAGTGTATACTGAAACGTGGTTATTGGCACTGAATTGTTTCCTTGTCAAAGTTTAACTGGTTGTCAATGTATGTTAAAAAGAGAAAAGAAAAGTTTATCTCGTTAAAGTGTGAGACCCCCATACTCAACTAATTCTTTGGCGCAGGATTTCAATGCAATTTCCATACGATTACGACTTCCACATCTCATTTCCTGGTGGTAACAAGAAACCTCATCTAATTTCCTAGAAGAGCCCTCTGATCATCCATGGCATCATCATCACACGTTTTCCCAAGTCATTATTGCCTTCATTCTGCACGATATTTGCCCTTCCTTCACTTGCCCATGTTACACATGCAGTCCTCGGAGCTGAGGCAGCGAAAAATTTGGAGAAAAGGCACTCATTTTTACATTATTTGTTATGAGACAACCACATCTGGATATTGTCCATTGACATTGCTTAGATCACTAGCCAAGGTCTGTTACTATTCAACTGATCGGTAGCTTCTGGATAGACAAGACTGATCTTTACTAATATTATCGAGTGAAAGGGTGGCTTGTTTACCAGTTTCTGGACAAAGTATTTTAATATAGGACTATTCACATATGAGGGAATTTTATTTTTGCATAGATTATTTTAATGTAAAAGCACTAGTATACTAAACATGGATGTTTTTCCTTTAATTTTATCAGGTTTTGCTTTTGTTTACATGGAGGATGACAGAGATGCAGAGGATGCCATACGTGCACTTGACCGAATTGAATTTGGTAGAAAGGGGAGGAAACTTCGTGTTGAGTGGACCAAGGTAACGTAACCATGTGAGATTCTCTTGTTGCCATAGCCTGCTAACCATTGTAATTTGAATGATTGTTATCGGTCCAAGCTTTTGTTTTGATGCAGCAAGAACGAGACCGGAGTATCAGGCGACCTGAGGCCTCCAGAAAACCATCATCTAATTCAAGACCCTCAAAGACCCTATTCGTCATCAACTTTGACCCATATCATACCAGAACAAGGGATTTGGAAAAACATTTTGATCCTTACGGGAAAATTCTGAATGTAAGGATCAGGAAGAATTTTGCCTTTATTCAGTATGAATCTCTCGATGATGCAATTAAAGCGTTGGATGCTACTAATTTAAGGTAAATGATGCTCTGCCAGCGGTTGTTTGCTCTAGTGCTCGGAGTTGATGTTAACATTGCCTAATACTCAATTATTTTTTTATTTTCGACACAGTAAACTGTTGGATCGAGTCATAACTGTTGAGTTTGCTATCAAGGATGATGATGCTAGGCGAAATGATTATAGTCCAGATCGACCCCGTGATAGATCACCTGCGAGAGGCTATGACCGGATGCGATCTCCTAGTCCCAGAAGGGAAAGGGGAAGCCCCGACTATGGACACAATAATGGGCGTAGCCCAAGTCCACGTCGTCGAGAGCGAGCAAGTCCTAAGTATGATCTTAGGTCTAGTCAGAGCCCCAGCCACAAAGAAAACGATCCTAAATATGGTCGTGGCCTCAGCACTAGTCCCAGGAATGAAAGAAACTCCCGTTACAATGACAAACACAACCCAGTTCCTCTGAGAGACAGGTCTGACGATGTTATGGTGCGCAGCCCCAGTCCTGGGAAAAGAGCAACTCCAGATTATGGTCAAGGTTCGAGCCCAAGTCCTCCAAGAGGGCAAAGACAGAGAGTTGGCCTTGATGAATTTGATCGTGAGCAGAAACCTGCTTACAGTGATGGAGAAAGCCCTTCACAAGATCAATATGGGAGGTATGACCCTTTTAATGTTTCACCCGTCAGTTTCTGTATCCAGTTACTTTTTAACAGATATTTTATCTATCAAGTCAATAATTCCTAATCTAACCAATTTCTATGATCCAGTCGATCCCCTGTGGTGAGAGGGAGATCTCGATCTCGGTCTTGATTGCAGACATCAGCTGAGATATGGTAGCCTGGTCCATTGAACTTCACTTCATGGACTTTCAACCAGATATGCTGATGAAGCCCAGCTGTTATTTTTGTTAAGTTCATGACTTCTTGTTAAGACTTGCTCTCTGATCTTTGCACCGCGGCTCTTGAATGGTCGTTTCTTTCGTTGAGATACTATTTGGTTATGTAACTGTAATCTTTGTTGGCTTAACTATGTCGGTGTTATTTTTTTTGGGCTCAAAATTACTTATTTGGTGTTTGTTTTGGATGCACGGAAGAAATTTCGTTCTCCACCCCCAACAATTTGTGATATAATTTCTCTACTTGCTCTCTACGAGTTCATCCATGTACACTCGTGGCCTTCTCCGGCTTGTAAGGACATAACGTTTTCTGGTAAAATTATATGAAGTAATTTTATGTTTTTTTTTTACAATGCTGTAGCGATTCTTTCCAAAAATTTTAAAAAACGGCATCGTATTATTAAATGTTGTGGATGTCACGATTTGAATGATCTATGATGATTTATTGTGCTAGGCACGAAACGATGCTTTTAAGTTGGTCGGTCATATGGGAACATTGAGACTTGTAAGAAACTAGACTCTTGATTATGGACATAATGTATGTTTTAATATGGTTCTACCAAATGATTCTTGTTAAGGGTAACGTTGAGTTGCAACGCTCGAGTTTTTTTTTTTTAAAACAAAAGACTAAGAGATTGATTATATTTTAACATTTTGGGTCAGTTTGGTAGGTATGATTAAGATTGGATTGACTGTTAATATTTTGTTTGGTTTAACTTTTAGATTTCAGATTGATTATTTGCTTGACACTTTCACTGTTCTTGTTTGACAATAAATCCATGCAATTGACTACCGATTAAAACAATCCAGCTACCCACAAAATGTATAACGCCCAAAATACCCCTGATGTCAGCTGAGGTGACCAACGCCTTGTCTTTTTCCCACGTTTAGCCAAGTTTTCATATGAGTCGCTAAAGCGAAGCCACGTGCAAACCTGAAACAAAAATCTTTGAGACCAACACAAGGATTCTATACTAGCATTTCGACACCTAAAATTCGTTTACTTTCCTCGCCGCTTTATGGTTTCTCTCATCTTCAATACGTCCACATCCCACTGAACAGAAATATATATATATATATATATATATATATATATATATATATATAGACACGTACAGTCTTGTGGGCTATTCATCTAGTGATCGAGATTGGGTCGTTTTGGGCGTGAGTTGATAGATGATGCTAATCTTGCTTCTTTTTTTCTGTTTTTTTGGAAAGAAATTATCTGGGTTTTCGTTTTTAGGTTTTGAGTGGGTGATTTTGGTTTTGTTGTGATTTGCTGATTCTTGATTTATATTTTGATTGGTGGGATGTTTGTTATTTTCTGGATTGAATATTTTTTCTCTATGCATTGGAGATTGGATTCTTGGTTTGTGCTTGAATATGTGTTTGCCTAGTTTGATGATTGCTTATGTCCCACAGATTGTTTACACAGATTTCATATTAGTTTTCATTGCTCCAAAAAGGTGAAATCGCTCACCTTAGGCGCCCCTCACCCCCGACCCGACAGGAATGTGAGAGGAGTTAAATCATGGTGACTCAGCCATGAGAGGGAGGATATTAGTTTTCATGAACCAAGAGAGGGAGGATAGAGTGAAAACAAAAGTTTACCAATTGGAGGGTATTTTGGTCATTATTATATCTATCATGAATTTATCCATCTTGTTAATTTCAAACCACACGTTCTATTACGTATATCTCAAATTTAATATATAATCCTATCAAACACTTATCAATCAAATTATTAATCTTTCAATTATCACATCCTACCAATCAAGCGAACCCTTTGTGTATCTGTAGTTTTTTTTAGTCAGTAACTGAATTAGTTTTAAAACGCATTAGTAATTTATTTAAATGTTTATGAGAGTGTATTCTCGGTCATAAATTTTTTTTAATATAAGAACCTCGTTTTTGAATTTGCAAGAATCAGAATCCTGTGGATCTTGTCTATCTTGATTTATTCGGTCATGTAATTGTAAAATGATTACAATACTTTGCCACATTAATTAAAAATTGCCTTATCTTAAGTTGGAAATATTAAATTAAATACACTCAAATTGAGTTTATTGGTCAACTCACACAATTTTAGATAATGGCATGATTAATAAGGTGAAACTGGTTCACTTCACGAGGCTAGTCTTCCGTTTTTACTTCTTTGCTCTTTTTTACTTCCATGATGAGTCATGCAATCTAATATATTTATATATATAATTTTGATATGTTGTTCATTTATCGTATGGATGACATTTATAGATGTACAATTTTGATATACTTCATCATATCTAATAGATATATAATATACAAATGTCATCTCAGTGGTGACCAACATATCAAAACATTATATTTCAGTTTGTATAGTGTCAGGATCGGTTATGGGGGCCCCGACTGAACATCAGTTACGAAGCTGTGCATCAGTCGTTGACCCTTCTGACTAATCTACCAATGAGCTGCAATAGCTCGTGTTCTAAGAATAAATACACCGATGAATTAGATCGAGTTTGGTTAAACAACTAAGCGGAAGACACTCAAAATAATCCTTCGTTAAGAAAACAAACTGATCAATTTTATATATCTTGTGCAACTGGTTAACTGAAGAAAAGAAGTCAGTTAGAGCTTATATCAGTTCGGTTATGGACAGAACTGAACTGATATCAGCTGGACTGATGAAACAATTAAGAACAACACAGTTAAACAGTTAGACTGAAAACAAAACACAAGATATGTTTATGGATGTTCGGAGACTTCAACTGCTCCTACGTCACCCCTTCTACCTCGTCGGGTAGGATACACTAGAAGACTTTGATTTATACAAACCTTTGTACAAACCCACCCAGCTTAGGACTTACCCACTGCCTAACTGAACTCCTAGTTCTAAACTGAAGGCATCACCTTCCAGTCAACACTTCTTTAACGTCTATGTGAGAAAGACTACATACACATGTTTTACGTCTGTGTGCAAGACGGAATCTGAGATGATGAGTGAGTGTGTGTGTGTGTGTGTGTGTGAGAACTGATCAATGAACACTACCCGAAAGTGTTCTCACACACTGAGGGAAAAAGGCTTCTAATCTAAGCTGATAATACAATGAAATGTTCCCTCTGGGCTGATTGCTTCTAACAAGCTGATATGTAATAAGCGTGCCCTTGTTCTCTGTTCTCGTTTTTCTCAGTGTTAGTCTTCACTGAACTTCAGCTTCTATTTATAGGCGTTTGGCTGACCGTACAGTAAGACTCAATAATGTGTCCGTTGCATTTTGAATTTGTTCCTCGACATCTTTCCGGAACTTTTGGCTTTAAGCTCTGATGCAACGTCTCTTATTGTACTGTGGTAGTACAATAGCTTTTGTACCTTCGTGCTTAGCTGGATTCCATTATTAAGCTTGTCTTGATCTGCAACTGATTGACTCTGACTGATGCTTTCAACTGGTCAGTTGAACTGGTCTTCTGTTGGGCTGGTGAAATCAGTTGAACTGATTTCACTCTTTCAGTTGAACTGGTCAGCTGGGCTCTTCATCAGTTGAACACTTCATCAGCTGGCCGGGCTTCTGAAGGTCTTCTGCTGAACTGCTCATCAGCTGGACATTCAGTTGAACTAGTCTTTCAGTTGGCACTTCAGTTCTACTGTTTTCAGTTTACGCGATCAGTTAGACGTCTTCAGTTAGCATTCCTCGACAGCTTTAGTTTTGGCTCGTAACTGATTATTTCAGTTCCAGCTTACTGCACACTAAGGTAGATTATTAGAAACAAAATAACAAGTTTTGTTAGCATCAAAATTAAGCAAAGATTGCGAACTTGAAAAGTTCCAACAATCTCCCCCTTTTTGATGATCACAAAACTTGAACAGTTAAAGTGATATGATTCTCCCCCTTTGTGAAAATCAAAAACATTTAAGCAATCAAAACAAAAATTCAGTTCCAGGAGTGAATGCTCCCCCTTACTAACTGAATTAATAAGAAAAACAATTTAAAAAGAAACTAAGATAATTTCAGTTTGAGGGATAACAAATTTGAAAAATATTTTTTTAAAAAAAAAACTCCCCCTCAACAACTGAATTGAAAAATCATTTTAAAATATGAATTTAAAGGAAAACTCCCCCTTAAAAATATAAATAGTCACACGATTTTAAAATTATTTTAAAGCAGCAATAATCATGCAAGCAGTTAAGGCTACACAAAACTGGGATTATCAGTTCAGATACATTTAAACAAACTGAATAACATGATGTTCATTTAAACAAATAAACTTCCCTTGTATTACAATTAAGCACACCAGTTATGTAAGGGAAAACTGCTACTACATTTAGCTAGATTTTAAACAACATCAGTTATCAATCAGTTTACACATAATAGAACTAAATGTACCAACTATCGGTTGCCTTGAATCCTTGAAAGACTGCAAAGTCTTAATTTCCTTTTGATAGATGAACAGCTAACTGCTTTGAACTTGAGGTCCTGTGCTAGCCAACTGGTTTAGCTGATGCAAACTGGACTCAACTGATTGCTGAACCGCATTGATCATTTCTCCTGATCTGATATGGCAGTTAAGCGGCGGCACTTCTGATGATTAAGCTCCAGTTAACTCATCAGTTTCAGCTGGTAGTTGGGTTTCGTCTGTTGATCAGTTTAACTGGTAGACTTGCAACTGAAATCTTGTTCGCATATCAGTTTTGCTGTTCTCCTGTCAGTTGACCTCAAAACCTGCAAGCTGCTAAAATAAGAAAATCGGATTCGAGCGAAGTGGCTACAATATTAATTGCAGAACCAATCCTCTCTTCTCAGAAAAACACGTGAGATATAAAATTTTTAAAAGGGTTTTGAAAACCATTTTAAATACCATTTTAAAACAAATTTAAAATACTTTAAAACATTTTACAAATATTTTAAAAACATTTTAGATCAGTTTTTCAAATGTCTTTCTTAGAACATCAAGCTCTGATACCAGTTGTCAGGATCGGTTATGGGGGCCCCGACTGAACATCAGTTACGAAGCTGTGCATCAGTCGTTGACCCTTCTGACTAATCTACCAATGAGCTGCAATAGCTCGTGTTCTAAGAATAAATACACCGATGAATTAGATCGAGTTTGGTTAAACAACTAAGCGGAAGACACTCAAAATAATCCTTCGTTAAGAAAACAAACTGATCAATTTTATATATCTTGTGCAACTGGTTAACTGAAGAAAAGAAGTCAGTTAGAGCTTATATCAGTTCGGTTATGGACAGAACTGAACTGATATCAGCTGGACTGATGAAACAATTAAGAACAACACAGTTAAACAGTTAGACTGAAAACAAAACACAAGATATGTTTATGGATGTTCGGAGACTTCAACTGCTCCTACGTCACCCCTTCTACCTCCTCGGGTAGGATACACTAGAAGACTTTGATTTATACAAACCTTTGTACAAACCCACCCAGCTTAGGACTTACCCACTGCCTAACTGAACTCCTAGTTCTAAACTGAAGGCATCACCTTCCAGTCAACACTTCTTTAACGTCTATGTGAGAAAGACTACATACACATGTTTTACGTCTGTGTGCAAGACGGAATCTGAGATGATGAGTGAGTGTGTGTGTGTGTGTGTGAGAACTGATCAATGAACACTACCCGAAAGTGTTCTCACACACTGAGGGAAAAAGGCTTCTAATCTAAGCTGATAATACAATGAAATGTTCCCTCTGGGCTGATTGCTTCTAACAAGCTGATATGTAATAAGCGTGCCCTTGTTCTCTGTTCTCGTTTTTCTCAGTGTTAGTCTTCACTGAACTTCAGCTTCTATTTATAGGCGTTTGGCTGACCGTACAGTAAGACTCAATAATGTGTCCGTTGCATTTTGAATTTGTTCCTCGACATCTTTCCGGAACTTTTGGCTTTAAGCTCTGATGCAACGTCTCTTATTGTACTGTGGTAGTACAATAGCTTTTGTACCTTCGTGCTTAGCTGGATTCCATTATTAAGCTTGTCTTGATCTGCAACTGATTGACTCTGACTGATGCTTTCAACTGGTCAGTTGAACTGGTCTTCTGTTGGGCTGGTGAAATCAGTTGAACTGATTTCACTCTTTCAGTTGAACTGGTCAGCTGGGCTCTTCATCAGTTGAACACTTCATCAGCTGGCCGGGCTTCTGAAGGTCTTCTGCTGAACTGCTCATCAGCTGGACATTCAGTTGAACTAGTCTTTCAGTTGGCACTTCAGTTCTACTGTTTTCAGTTTACGCGATCAGTTGGACGTCTTCAGTTAGCATTCCTCGACAGCTTTAGTTTTGGCTCGTAACTGATTATTTCAGTTCCAGCTTACTGCACACTAAGGTAGATTATTAGAAACAAAATAACAAGTTTTGTTAGCATCAAAATTAAACAAAGATTGCGAACTTGAAAAGTTCCAACATATAGAATCAATGTCCAATGATCTTCTATTTTATACAGCTAAATAAATATATTTCAGTTTTTTTTAAGAATGGCATATATAATTACAATTTACAGATTCATTAGGTCCAAGTAAGGCCCAATCGATTTGAAACCCGATTCGGTCCAATAATTCGATTTTGTATTAGAGGAAGCCCAATCCACTATGCTTTTAGGAAGTAGTCAAGATTTAAAGGTCCAAATTAGAAGAGCCCGAGTGAAATATGCTAAATAATTGAGGGCTGTGGTGTGTCTCACTCGACCCTTAAAGGGTGACTGCCCTCTTTGGACCGCAGAGAGCTTTCAATTTCCTTTCTGTTTGGTTGAGAGAATTAATTAAAACAAGACCACACAAAACATGGAAACTCCTCACGTAGGGAAAACTAGACCAACAATTCATTCTATTTTTATAAAACTTAAATTAAATGAAGGATAACTATATGCTTAACTCTCCGTCAATGCATAAAGAAGCCAAATGAGTAACAGTGGGAAGCAATATTCAAAACTTATGCTTATATGCATTGTTTTTTAATAGGTATTGAAAGTGAGAACAATACAGTAGCAATAGAGATTATTATATAACATCAAGCAATTCAATAGTAGCCCCATTTATTTCTTCAAGTGAATGACATAAAAAAGTGGTGGGTGCTAGCAAAACTGTAAATACAGGAACAAAAAAATGGAGAATGGACATGAAACGAACTTAGAAAACAAACCCAAAATGCACAAAATCCACACTACGAACATGTACTTTGTTGTCCTTCAACCTAGTTAAAGCAAGTCCCATGTAAAACTAGGTTTTACCGGATGAAATGTATTTGTCCCTATTGTATGGGTACCAGGAGTCGGTGCTGGGGTAGAGTCAAAAGTTTCCCACTGTGTGGTGATCACGACAGCTGATGTAGAACTCGACTGTCTAGAAGGTTGATCCTGAATATGCTTGGGTGAATCTGTCAAAGAACTACCGAAGGAATGCCTTGGTTGCTGCGGTTGAACGGGGGATGTTACATTCCCTTTTGAATTCATAAGCGGTTGAAATGGTGAAGCTGTGTGTCCATTTGCATAATTCTGCTGCTGAGGCTGATTTTGTTGAGTGGGTGTTACAACGTGGTTTCCATTGCTTAAGGTTGCTGAATTTTTTAACTTCAATACATCAAGAATCTCAACATACTTTTGCACTCTCCTCACCTTCAAATCAACCACAAGTGCGATAATGATTTTTCATCACAGATTCAGGAAAAGCATTTTCTGTTTTAAATCAAATTCGATTATACCTGTATTTTCCTCTGTAATTTGACTTCTCCATCAGCAACAATGCCATCCAATTTAAGCAACTGATTCATCAACAACTCGATCAGGTCTACTACATCTTTTTCAACCACTTTCCCACCTTTAGAAACTACAGTTTCAAGAGCCGACACCTACTCAAAGACACGACACGATGAAAACCTTCATTCAGAGACACGATTAGTTAAACCAATAGATCGTTGAGAGATTAGAGAATGAAAGAACAACCTTCCCAGCAAGCCTATCAACCTCCATGCTGATTTCTGATACTGATTTTGCAGCCTTTTCCATTTTAGCAGTCTTTCTCATCTCTAGGTATCGTTTCTCTTGGCTAATAGCATCCTCAACAAGAACGATTTTGGATTTGTCCTTCACTCCTACACTGTCAAGAAATGTATTTGAATCCCTTTCTTTATCCTTGTAAAACAGCTTCTGATCTTGGTGGTGCAATCCGGTTGGCCCGGCCAGCATCTTCTTCAACTCTCCTACACTCCCATCAAATAAATACAATCCATTAATGGCAAACTAAACCATAGAGACGATCCCGTGAAAAAAAAAAGATGATTGAATAAATAGTTGACAATTACCAAAGCTGGCCTGAGAGTTGATATGAATTTCATGGTATACCGACCCATATTTGACGCGCACGCGAATTGGAGGTGGAGGGACGTGGCTTTGGTCTGCTTCGGTCCGCTTCTGAACCAACATTCCGCCGGGCCTAAGCTCCCATGGTTTCTCACCGGCTTCACCACGGCCTCCTCGGCCATTACTAACACCACCGCCATCGCCCAAACCACCGCTCATTTGCGGCAACCCATTACTCTTAGTCCTCATCCGCATCATTTTGGCTTTGCCAAGTTATATTTCAGCCAGCCGACGGTTGAAATTTAAAGAGAACTTCACCTCACCTTTGAGCAGATCAAATCATTAACTACAATCTGATCTACAGTTAATTTGTACACATCCCCTCCCAGAAACGAGACAAAATCCGAAAACTCCCACAAAACTAACAGCTTAATTTTCACGAAAATTACACGAGTCAACAATATAGCCACGCGTCTGTACACGAAAATCTTTTTATCTAAAAATCTAACCACTGCAACAGTAAATGTATCCAACGAAAAGCCAAAAGAATTAAAGTCAAACCCGTGAATCTTGAACGGCGAAATGTGTCTCCGGTGGTGTGCCTGTCGGATGAAGGGATTTTAATTATGTAAGTTCCCACTAAACTTGAGTCAATAAGAATCTTCAGATCTCTTACATTAAAAGAAAAAAGGAATTCTGGAACGTAGGATGAATCGGATGAGCGAGAAATCTGCCAAGAATATCGAGGCTGCGAATCTTGAAACTACGGTAAACCCGCCAGATTCAAACAAGAAATTCGATGTTCTGTACAGAAAACTTAAAACGACAAAATTTGATGCTCTCCCTCTCCTATTGGCTGTGAATTGCGGAGAAGGGGAGGGAGGGGTACAGAGGCAACTATGAAAATATTAGGTATAAACAAAATATGTATACATTCTTGGTGCTCAACATACTTCATTAAGCATAGATTTAATCTTCAATTTATACTAAATATCTATATTTATACTAATTTTTTATTACTATATAACTAAACATAAAATAATTTATAAATTATATCCATAATCAGATTTATTTAATTTTCTAACATTTCGATCAACTTCGGCCAAAAAAAATTAGAGTAGTTTTTTTGTGAGACGATCTGACGAGTATTTCTCTGTGAGACATGTCAACCCTACCGTTATTCACAATTAAAAGTAATACTCTTAGCATAAAAAATAATATTTTTTCATGGATAACCCAAATAAAATATTTGTCTCACAAAATACGAATTGTCTCACAAAAGTTTTTACGTATTTGTTGATTATCAATTTAATCCATTAATCACAAATTATTGATTTTGGGAATTGGAAGTGGGCGATACTAATTATAGGGAGAAAAGGTGAAATTGATTGGAACGGAAATTTTATTATTTTATTTTTTAAAAAATGTCTATTGAGTAACACATGACCTAGAGAAGCCGGTGACCAATCTTAATCGACCGGTCACCTGCTTTTGTCATGTCACCGACGGTTTTTTTTTTGTTGTTTTTTTTTAAAGGTTACTCGACTCCGCAAATTTTATGACATAAGATGAAGATAAAAGGTGGTCAAATTTTGAATTATTTTAACTCATTAAAAAGCATTGATTTATCGGAGAGATGAAGTTGCCAAAATAGAATTATGAAATATAACAATTAGTTGACATTTAGCACCTTTGTGAAAATTTAAATAAGCACATCACACATTTGTCCTCTTTGTGATTGATTTTAAATGTTATTTATATTACATATATAAGAAAGATAAGTAAAAGTTGTTCATAGTTAAAATCTTATATATATAACAAGCAAATAAGGTTGTTGATACGAGTCGTTTTTACATGTTTTATTACATTGTTTAAGTCTATGTTTGCATTATTTTGTATGTGTTGAGTTCTTGGTTTGTTCATTTTGTCGTCAGCTCACCAAATTTCATGAATATGCAAGAAATGGATGGAAAAGATGAAATTTTAGTTGGAGATGCATGACAAAAAACTTCGCGCCAGGACCTTAGTTAACAACTGTCCCAGAAAGGACAAAGCCAACATTAGAATAGATGACAATGCGCTAGTGCGAGATTTCTCAACAGCCTTAGCAACATGCCCAAGGACTTGATAGAGTGCGGAGACATAACAAATTGCTCTCGAATGGGATTTCAGTTGTCCACAGTATTGTTAAGAGATCTAGTTTTTATGCTGTTTTCAAAATTATTATTTTATTTATGATGTTTTGAATGAAGATTGTAATTCTTCCAATTCTTGATTATAGTATTTCTTTCTTTATAAAAATGCATATATATATTATATGAACTTGTAGAATAAGAAATAGAGAATAATTAATTACATACATGCAAACAGTTGGGCAATAAATTATGAAAACGCACACGTATCGGTCAAGCGTACAGGTACATATTGAGGGATTATTTCATCCTGCCCGTGCAGGCACTGCCTACATGAGAAGGGAACGGTCCGGATCACTCCACATGAGTGATCCGGACCCACCACCATGTATAAAAAAAAAAAAAAATTGGCTCAAATTTTTCCGAACCGTTAGATCTACGCCCGCAGGGGTAGGATCTACTTTACCCATATTGAGATGGAGTCAACCCGTGTCTCTAAACCTCTGTTGTTCTTCAATGCAACCGACACTTTGAGATCGTTGGATCCCGATGGGCATACGTGTCGGATTCAAGAACGTTGATGACAAAGTCCTGTGTTGACGTGATCCGAAAGTGACTGTACAACCCATTTTTTGTTCGGACACACAGGACGGCTTCCTTTCTTTGTTGACTAAATTTTTTTATTAATTAAATTAAATCTTCATTTTTTTATTATTTTTATTTGATTATTACTGAGTTTTTAATGCCCGACCATTTTTATTTTAATCTCTCACCTTTCGCAGTCTGTGTACCGACGCCATGGTATTTACAAAAATATCCACTTCGTCATTTTTTTCCTCTTAAGAAATCATATTTTATATTTTCCAGAATATATGTATTATCAATTTTTTTTTACATCTTTTAGTAAAATAAATATATCGATTTAATTTTCTCCATTTAAAAAAGACACATATTATTACGACAAAAAACTGTGTGAGACGATCTCACGGATCGTATTTTGTGAGACGAATATCTTATTTGATTCATCTATGAAAAAGTATTACTTTTTATGCTAAGAGTATTACTTTTTATTGTGAATATCGGTGGGGTTGATCCGTCTCATAGATAAAGATTTATGAGAACGTCTCACAAGAGATCTACTCTAATATCATACAATAAACTGACTGGATAATATTATTATGATTTTTAGCAAATAAATATGTCTGTACTTCAAATAGTTTAATCATTTTCTGCATGAAAACAACTGTTTTGTTCATATAAATTTTACAATGGAAACAATACAAACACGCCTCTCACGTCCTGATCGAGAAGATTTGCCGACTCAGGTCCCAAAATCTTATATGTTAATGGAAAAATTATTTAATCTTAAATAAATATTGATATAATTTTTTCCATAATTAATTTAGGTGAAATATTAGCGTCAATCCATTAATTGCATTATTTAAGAAGGTTAAATTTAGATTATTTACGTTTTTTTTGTAATTATTAATAAATTATATACACCTATGCGTGTGTGTATATTTTGTTGATTAAGAATAATATAAGACAAAAACTTGTGTGAGACGGTCTAACGGGTCGTGTGTATATATACACATATGCTACGAGTATTATTTTTTATTATGAATATCGGTATGGTTGACAAGTCTCAGAGATAAAGATTCTTGAAACCGTCTCACAAAAGACCTACTCCTAATATAAACGTTGCACAGTTTTATGTGTGTATAGATGAGTAAAAGAAATGATTTTATTTTCAAAAGATGAGGTAAAAATCTCCGAGCCTATCTCGAATTTTAATTCCTAAAAAAATGTTGAATTTTTATATATAATTATAATTAGTTTTATGGGTGAAAACATTAGACTTTTTGCAAGTTTGATGGAATCTTTTATGTATCGATAAGATTTTTATCTGTCAATTGTCATAATCGAAGGAAAAAATACATGTCGAAGTTTCAACACAAGGGGTTTTGTCACGATTATTTCAAAATGTAGGAAATTTAATATTTGTTTCTCTCTCACATAATTTTTTATATATATACATATTCCAAAGTTCATTGGTGCATTATAATTATTAATATTTTTTTAAAAAAATATTGTTTTATAAAATAAAACTCAGCTCTCGCATTAAAATACACGTATATAGTGAGGAGTGGTTCTCATGTGAGACCGTCTCACGGATCATAATATGTGAGACGGATTAACCCTACCTATATTCATAATAAAAAATAATAATTTTTCATGATCGATAAATTCGATATGGAATAAAGTTAAGTACCATATCAAATTACAAGAATTCAATTTTAAAAAAAAAAAAAATAAGAAAGATACAAATAAATTAAACCAGTCAAAAAATTATGTTTTAAAACTTAATACCATAACAAATAAAGCATCATTTGATTTCATTCATATAATTCGTCCAAAACGTGTTCACGACAAAATTTGGTTATAATTATGTAAACCGACACTTTTCATTAAGCATAACCTACCGACATTAGAACGTCAATTCGTCACGGAACAAATGAAGAACATATTTGAAACAGTCTCAAAACCAAAAATCACTGTCCAAACTCTAGCTATAGTTGTAATATGCTCAAGGGACAAATTATACAAAAAAAAAAAAATGTTTTAACTACCACCTAAAATTGTCTTGGTTCAAAAATCAACATCCAGCTTGAACAAGGACGAAGAAAATAATATCCACGATTATTTTATGAACCACGATCATAAAACATTGGTTTTCCCGATCAAAGATTGATTTACATAAAATTTTCGAATAAAGATATAAGTTCAATTTATGTCTGACACAAAAAAATCTGAAACATGAAGAAGAAATGAAGCCAAAAATCTAAGGTTCACACCACATGACACTTTTCATTGTTAAAAACACTGATAAAAGCAAATGCACCAAAGCTGTGGATTGATACCAGTTGATAAGTCTGCGAATATGTTTAAAGACTTCAATCTATGCTTCAGTTAACTCCACAACTAATATTAGACGTCCCACCTACATTAGTCCTTCGAGGTTCCTTTCGATATGGAGTTCTCAACAAGAGTGATTTTTTTCTCTGCCATCAGGTTGCCTGACAAGGACATATTAATTAAGTAAAATATGATCTCTTTAAGGGACTCGTAGAACATGAAACAAGAACTCCATGGACTACCACGGTCCATGAGTTTAGTTTACACAAAAGAAGTCTTTTACATTGTTCTTGAGAGGTCCATTTGAAACACCATGAGACAACACGTAGGCACACTCTTAAAGCACTTTTTCAAGCAGAACTGGTGTTTCACTCTCCCCCAATTTGTCTTTTCCAAGAGTCTTCCACAATCAATTCATCCACACCCCAATCTTCATAGCTCGATTACATCAATGAAATTACAGAAAAAAATCAAGACAGAGATAACATGGAAAGTACGGATGAATCCACTGAAACTTACCTTCTATCGGGAATTTGAATCTTACCTTCCATCGGGAAGGTATCGACGAATAGTGAAGTGGAATTTTTCGCTGTCGTAGCTCCTTCGTTGCAATCTAGGATAAGGTGAAAAAGACGGAAGTCGTATAAAACCATTACACAAAATCGCAACATAATTTCAAAGTCCCTTGTAACACAAAGTCCCATTTTGACAAAGGTTAAAGGTGAGCGCGTGTACATGCTATATAGCGATCAGAGAAAAGAGTTACAAGTCTAGCATCTTTTGTTCAATTTATTCCATAAATGCCCAAAGTGACAGCCAATCATATAAGTTGTACTTCTAAAACAATATTTTTCAAAACAACACTACTCGTGCAAAAATTAAGGTTTTGGGGCTTCTCTTGCAAAGCGAAGACATTAATCGAGGTGCGAGGATAAAAAATGAGCCATATTAAATATCCACATGGGTGGCATTCTCGATCATAATGTAAATATAGGAGCTTAGACCAACCACTAAGCATCAAAATGGTTTACTAAAACGGCCAAGGTTCCAACCCAAATAGTATGATCATCCATCAAATACAAAGTAGTGGATAATAAAACTACATTATCATGAAGAAAGTAATTTAATTCAGTAAACAAACTATTGGAACCACAAAAGAAATAATCAATCAGAGCATCACAAAAGTTCATTACATGATTTGAAAACAACAAGCCCAGCTTAATAAACACAATCCTTCATCACGAAATAGCACTAGCATCTCATTTAGATTGTGCTGCAAACATGTTCCAACATACTAACCAAAGCAACAATTCGAAATCCAACAAAGATATGACTCGAAAAAAGTTCATTTTGGTGTTGTGGTACTAAATTTTTTTTAAAAAGGCCCTAAAAATTCAGAGGTCACGGTAAACAAGTGATGACCACATTGAACTTCAATGCCTTCTGCGAATGGATTACGGTCAGTAGCCAGAGATTAGAAAGCACGTTTTCCGGTCCACGTTCTCAAACACACTTCAAAATCGAACCTTATCTGCAGAGCCCGTGTGCCCAGAATCCTACCTCTTTCGTACTTGGTCATATATTTTGATGTTTTCAGAGGGCGTTCAACGGGTTCGTGCTCCCGTTTCTCATCCCCGTCGCCTTCGATCGCGTCAGGAGCGTCCTCGTTGTCATCATCTTCAACTTCCGGCCCTTCCTAATAATTTTCACACCATGATAATCGAAAATAAAAACATAAACAATAAAGAAGAAAATAAGATCCTCACATCAATCTCGGGATCCATGGGCTCATCCTCGTATCTAAGAAAAATCAATTAACCATTATAAGTTAGCACAAAATCCAAAAGCCCTAAAAACCACTAATTAAAAAAAAAAAAAAAACAGAGAAAGGAAAAACCTGTAGCTATCGAAGTTTAGAGGGGGACATCAAACGAAACTTAGATAAAAATCGATAGGAATACGAATTTTACGAACCCTCCGTCCATCTCATAGTCTTCGTCCGCCATGGCTTTTAGATATTCCCCCTCTTTTCCAACTTCCAATTGGTCATGCGAATGCCAATATGGAGGGAAACATGGATTTAATTTAGGTTTATTGTGTGACGGTTTTTCGGATTTTTATCTATGAGATGAGTCATTTTTATCCATATTTATAACAGAAAATAATACTTGTAGCATAAAACGTAATATTTTTTCTTTAATGACCTAAATAGATATTCGTCTAATAAAATACTATTCCTGAAACTGTTTCACATAAATTTTGTCAGTCGTATGAATGGAATGGGCCTAATTAGTCTCCATCAAGCCCAATAATATAGTAAAACCCATGTGAAAACCAACACTATCTTTACTGTATTATAATAGTTTCTTAGAATAACTTGTTGGGACATTATATAATTTTGAAATTTTATGAAATTCTCTTTAATGCAGTGCACAATATTTGATTACTTATATAAATGAACATTTTTTCATTAATGAAATAAATATTTTGATTTTGTAATGTCAAAAAATTTGTGGCAAAAATACAATGTTTTGAATATTTGTTATTTATCATTAATCACCATTTATATCAAAATTCTTTTAAAATATAAATATATTACGCTCATGTCATGTAATATTCGTGTATTATGTTAGTGTTTGCCCAAATTTTTTGTATAAATGTGAGCATGTTAGATGCAAGAGCACCGACTGGTATTATGTTAGTGTTTCTCTCTCTATTTCAATATCATTATATCATACGAGTCTATTACATTTTTTATATATAACTTGACGTATATATTGATAACCTAAATACTAACATTTGATCGAGAGATCAATACTCCAGGTATATATATGTTAATAATTAAAGAACTAATATTTAACATCATAATAGAAAAAACAGTCTCACGACTCTTTATAGGTCAGACGAGTCAATCTTACCGATATTCACAATAAAAAGTAATACTTTTATTATATAAAATAATAATTTTTCATAGATGACCAAAATAAGATATACATCTCACAAAATATGACCGTCTCCCACGAAATTTTAACTAGAAAAAAATATTCGAAAACTTTGCAAAGAATAATTTATTACTACACTCTCTACAACTCACTTCTCACATGTGTTCAACTTGATTCTTAACTTGTCTTCGTGTCCCTCCTCCACTCTTTTCCAATTAATTCAACACTCCATCATATTCTCCTCCTCCTATAAAACTTGTGCACACACTCCATTTTTCATAGCCAACAACAACAAATCAGCGGTCATGGGAGGCCCGCCTCCTCCTCACTACACTCCACTCTCCAAACCCACGCCCAACGCCGCCGCGTCCTACCTTAAAAAACCTAGACTCTTCTCCTTAGCCATAGTCACAATCCTCTGCTCCTTCTCCTATCTCTTTGGCGTCTGGAAACACGGCGGCGCCAACACCTCGAATCTTGGTGCTACCATCCCATGCTTGATCGCCACCTCAACAAACAAAACCCGCCCGACCTCCTCATCCACGGTTAAACTCGACTTCGCCACCCATCATGCCGCAGCGGACGGTGGAGCACATGACGATATGTCCGGCGTGAAAATCAAGAAATACCCTCCATGTGACATAAAGTACAGTGAATACACCCCATGCGAAGACCAGAAAAGATCGCTGAAATTCGAGCGTGACAGATTGATATACAGAGAGAGGCACTGTCCTGCGAAAGAAGAGTTGTTGAAATGCCGGGTTCCGGCGCCACATGGTTACAGAAACCCTTTCAAGTGGCCGCAGAGCAGGGATCTGGTGTGGTACGCAAATGTACCACACAAGGAATTGACCGTCGAGAAGGCGGTTCAGATTTGGATTTGGTTCGAGGGAGACCGGTTCAGGTTCCCAGGTGGTGGAACGATGTTCCCTAATGGCGCTGGCGCTTATATCGATGATATTGGAAAGTGGATTAATTTGAAGGATGGCTCCATTCGGACCGCCATTGATACTGGCTGCGGGGTAAGCTTTTTATTTTTTCTTTTTTTCCTGAAAGAAGAAGAAAAAGCATAATAAAAACAACATGCAACAAAATTGCCATTCCATTTAAGTGCTCTAATTTTTCCTATATTACCTTTTATAATAATTATTATTTGAAAGCTATGTCCAATAAAATTAGCAATAAATTAATGGGGTAGTAAAATATTACTATATACTTTGGCTGTTTACAGTAGCAGGTGAAGTATTCAATTTGGACAAAGATTGTGGTTTGTATTACGTTGGAATTTCCTAATATTTTCCCATCAGTTTGTTTTACGTACCCCAGGCGGAAGTTTCATCATATTACGTTATAAATGCCGAGTGCATAGCTAGCTGGGATTTTACCTCAATAAATGCAATTCAATCTTCAAATTAAATGCTTTAAGTTTGTAGTTAACGGGAAATAAGAGGTAATTTTAATTATGGGCAGGACAGACGTGTTCCACACGTACAATTCTAAGAATTTGCCATTTTTGGTAGCATCGACAACACTTTTTTTTTGTATGAATTACGACAAAAGTGAGTGTGGTTTGGTATTGTGATTTATTGAGCCAATGATTTTAAATATTTTGCAGTTTACTACTTTTAGAATCTGAAAAGAATGGGTTGGTTTTCTTTTCGTTATTTTATATGATTTGATTTCAATATTTGTATACTGCGGATGGTTGTATTTTACCCCTAGAAGTCCAACACCTTTTTATTTACAAGAAGGCTAGTTGGCCATGCATGAAAGCATGTAACACACATGGCATAGTGCGACTTGCGTATTTTTTTCGACTTTTCTATATTCTTCGACAATTGAGTCGAGTTGGTACTTACTTTTTTTCCCGTGAAGCATTTGAAAATCTTGGTTATTATCGTCGGGTTGCGAGCTGGGGTGCTTATCTTTTATCAAGAAACATCCTTACAATGTCGTTTGCACCGAGGGACACACATGAAGCACAGGTGCAATTCGCTTTGGAACGAGGAGTTCCTGCGTTGATCGGTGTCATCGCCTCCAAGAGGCTACCATACCCGTCTAGGGCTTTCGACATGGCACATTGCTCGCGTTGCCTCATTCCATGGGGCGAATATGGTAATTCCTCGCAAACATGGTAGACGATCTTTGGTCCGACATTATTTTGAATCTTGATCAGTGAGAAATGTACTCAATCACAAATCAAGGTTTCTTTCGTTGAATATATTTTCATTTGAGCTAGCAGTGATACCGATCTTATTTCCACTTGATTTTGACTCGATTTTTTTATTTAGATGGTGCATACTTGATCGAAGTTGATTGTGTTCTAAGGCCGGGCGGGTACTGGATCCTATCAGGTCCACCTATCCGTTGGAGAAGGTACTGGAAAGGGTGGGATAGGTCGAGGGAGGATTTGAATTCGGAGCAAATGCATATTGAGAACATAACTAGGAGCCTATGTTGGAAGAAGCTAGTCGAAAAGGATGATATCTCTATTCGGCAAAAACCACTGAATCACAGGAAGTGCAAACAACTTAAATCAATCGTCAAGAACCCCCCATTTTGCCCTACTGATCAGAACCCGGATAAATCTTGGTTTGTGAATCACTCTCTTTTTTGATCTTGTACAATTTCAGTACTTACAACTGAATTTGATGTATGTACGAATGTGCTTCTTCTTCTTTAGGTACACAAATTTAGAAACTTGCTTGACTCGTTTACCCGATGTTTCCACCGATGAGGAGGTAGCCGGCAGTGAGCTAGGAAAGTGGCCAAATCGGCTAACTGCCTTACCTCCTAGGATCAGTCGAGGAAAGATAAACGGAGTAACCCGAGAAACATTTCATCAGGATTTGCAACTGTGGAAGATGAGGGTCTCGTATTATAAAACGGTTAATAACAAGTTAGGCCAAAAGGGAAGGTATCGCAACATCCTTGATATGAACACTTTCTTGGGTGGATTCGCTGCTAATTTGATCGACGATCCTCTTTGGGTAATGAACGTAGTTCCTGTCGAGGCTAAGATCAACACGCTTGGTGTCATCTATGAACGAGGGTTGATTGGAACTTATCAGAGCTGGTAAATATCTATCTATATATATATATATATATATATATATATATATATAGATATTATGCACGTATAAAGTGTTCTTGTTCTAATATTGATTCACTCGGAATTTCCCATTCGCAAAATGTCTTAAGTTTTGAAACAATTAAAATCAAATTCGTGCAGGTGTGAAGCAATGCCAACTTATCCAAGAACGTACGATCTCATTCATGCTGATTCAATATTTACCCTCTACAAAGATAGGTATATATATACTCATGATCTTGAAAATACCTACTTTATACTAGGATTAACTCGCGAAAACGTCTTTTTCTTGTTTATATGTTGTGATACAGATGTGGAATGGAAGATATTTTATTAGAAATGGACATGATCTTGAGACCCGAAGGAAGTTTGATTATTCGAGACGATGTAGATATATTAGTGAAGGTAAAAAGAATTGCAGATGGATTGAATTGGGATAGTCAAATCGTGGATCATGAAGATGGACCATTGGAGAGGGAGAAGCTTTTGTTTGGAGTGAAATTATACTGGACAACTCCGGCTTCTGCTGCTAATGCTACTTAGAAATATATAGGTCTTTTCTGGTTTTTATTTTATTTTATTTTATTTAAAGATTTTTTATTATTTTAATTTTCTGTCTTATACATTTATTAATATATGTATATGTTAATTGATTTTTATTTATCATGTAATAACGAATGAAGCAACTATAGCGGATTAAATGTTTCTAAAATTGTGACCTGTCAACAGACCGAGCTCTTTCCCTCGATTATTTATTTTTAAAATTTTAATATATATAAAATTTAGTAACATTATGTTGGTTGAAACATGACCTCATTCTCTTATATCAAGCATGTCTTAAGGGTCTCTTTTGCAATTAATTTTGACTAGCAAAATTGAATACCATTTTCTCGCTAATTAATTTAAATAAATAATTTAATTATTGAATCTAAACAGATTAAATCAAACGGATTAAATTTAATCAGTAAATTTATTTTTAAAAAAATTAATATATATAAAATTTAGTAATATTACTGTTGGATCCGGTTTTCTACACGCCCAAACGCAGCGGAAGATTTAAAATTTTTATTTTATTTTGAAAAACAAAATAATATTGCTTTAGGCGCTCGTATGATTTATCAAAACATTCATAGGGAGTAAATCATTATACCTTTGGTGAATTAATTCACGTGGCTCCAACTATTCCGGGGTTAGCGGAGATAGCTCTTGATGATTCCCTACGAACTTTCTTCAAAGAAATCCTTCTATCAAGTCCACGACTAGATTGCTTGATCCTCTTCTAATTTGCACTAGAAAAGTAGAAGAGATTTTACGTAGGAGAGAAATAATGGAGAGACGGCTCAAACCCTAACCCTAAATCAAGGTGGCCGAATTTTTCTTTTCAAAATTGGTGGAGGCTCACGTAAGTTTTGGTGGTGGCTAGGGTTTAGATGGTTAAATGTGTTATTTATAATAAATTAAACCCTAATTACATAATTAACATTAATGGGCTTGATTTAATTAATTGGGCTAGTCCAACTAGTTTAATTAATTTAATTAAAGCCCATTAAAACTTTAATTATTTATTATGTTGGACTTGTACTCCTACAAGCCCATTAAACATAATACACACCACATTTAATTTATTAATTATCAACTCAACTTTTGAGCTTAATAAATTAAATACATTATAAATTCAACATTTGAATTTATTATTTAAATTATGAATTCAACTACTTGAATTTACATCACCTCCAAAATTTAATATTTAATAAACCCAACATTTGAGTTTAATAAATTAAATTCTCAAATTTTATAAATTCAACTCTTTGAATTTATTCTCTCAAAATTTAATTATCATAAATTCAACTCCTTGAATTTACTATATAATATAAATTCAACTTTTGAATTTATTCTCTCAACGGGAACAAACAATCCAGTACTTGTGTGACCCTCAATGGTTCAGGGATACAGCTAGCCGTGGGTTCACAACTCTTTGTGATTCAGGACAGAATCCTTTATTCGGGCTTACCCTAGTTAGCCCCATTCTTTCTATCAACACCTTGATCAAGAATGTCAGAACTCATTTCTGATAGCACCCATCGGATCATGGTAAGAGCGTCTAGTAGCATCGCCCCATGATCCCCTAGGTATCACTGATAGTGCCTGCAAGAACCAGTCGATTATGATTTAACGTACAGTACGGTCCCTTCATCTCATATATCCCGATCGAATCTGCAACCATTGGTTCATCGAGGGTTGCATATTAATTCGATAACTATGTGTTACATATAATAGTGGCATCGCGTGTACTATTGGGGAACTCCTTCTCCAACGTACATCTCATACTCTGGCCAGAGATTCCATGCACTATTATTACATCAGATCACATAGGATATCCACACCCGTAGGTGAGCGGTGAATCCCCGACTACAATGCACTGGCTCCTATATGTGTCGCGACTGTACCCAACCTCGCCACCTGATGACTCTCCTGGAGCCGGTAAACGAGTCAAAGCACAGCCCTAGCATATAGAGCCTCAGAGTTGTCTCGGGTCATAAGGACTAATGGTGTACAATCATAACCACGGACTTATCCTCTCGATGAATGATAACCACTTGGAAAGTCCGAGGGAGGGTTGTTCGGTATAATCATCATATGACTACCCATCTGCATGTTTGGACATCTCCATGCCCTTACCAAGAAACGCAGTACACAACATCACAGATGCTAGTCTCAAGCTCAAGCGACCTTTATCCATGTTTTAGGCGGCTGAATCGACTAGGAACGAATTTAGATCATACAGTATTTACAAACGAGTTTCAACATCGAATTACGATTCATTTGTATTAAAGTATGATCAAGGTCTTTATCTATGTTTGATAACATGGGTATACAGATAAAGAATTAACAAACCATGAAATAATGAATTATATTAAAATAAAGATTGTTTATTACACTTGAGTCAATAAAATCCCTAGTCAACAGTTGACTTGTAGGGCATCTACTCTAACAATTATGTCGGTCGAAATAAAACGTACGTAGCGCTTGAACTATTATATAATTTAAAAAATTTGAGTTAAATCATTATCATTTGTTATAGTTTTGATAAAATGACAAGTGATCGATCATGTATATTATCTCATGGGTCACATCGATAGTATTTCTTCCGGCCAGGAGCTTTAATTTAAAATTTAAAGGAATAAGTTTTAATTAGAATCGATTCAAACGGTAATCAAAATGGGATGGAACCGTATTAAAATGATATATAAGATTGTGCGTGGTTATTTTTATATAAAATGAAACGTTAAGCGACCAAACTTGGGAAAAAAATACTTGTCTGAATTTGTAAATTATATACGAAATTTAAATAAATTTAAATCTTGAATATATAAATTGAGACTGAAGCCAACAGCACATTTTACAACTTCAACCTGCCATCTCCATTAGGTGACTCATGCAATTTTCGATCACTCTCCGTAACACATTCATCGATTTATTATAAATGGAAGTGAAAACGAAGCCTCAACCATCATCAGAAAAAGCAAATTAAATCAAATACTCAATCGAAATCATCATAAATGGCAGCAATGAAGTCTGTTTCATCTCTGGTACTACTCGTCATCGTGTTGGCTGCTCAAAGCCAGATGATACCACGGTCACTAGCACAAACTTGCTCTTCCTCGCTCTCCGCCCTCAATATTTGTGCACCTTATGTCTTGCCCGGAGCCGCCGCCACTGCCCCCAGCCCCGACTGCTGCAACGCCCTCCAGACCATCGAGCACGACTGTCTCTGTAACACTATCAGGATCGCCTCCCGTATGCCCGCCCAATGCAACCTCCCTCCTCTCACCTGCGGCGGTCAGTATTTCGACTTTTAGACATAAAATATACAGAAATCACATCACATTCATGATTCATAAAAATAAAATGTTTTCTAAATAGTACAACCGAATTCATTGCACAAGATTTAAAATTCTCTACTTGCACCAGTTGAATTTTATTTTATTTCTGATTGCAGCAAACTGAGGTGGACGCATGCAGTACCGCTGGTTCCCAGTAATAATGGGAAATAATGAATAATACTTTCGAAATCATGATTTCATTTTATGTGGTCTATATATGACTGCTCTACTGAATCCTGGTTTACAATTTAACATTTTATTGTAATCTATTTCAGGAAAAAAAAGAAGAAGAACAATTGGTCAATAATAAAGATGCTTTTATATTCCAACATTGTTATAATTTCGACCGAAATCATTTTATAAAGTGCATGCATGGATGTTTATATAGCGTCGTATATCATGTAATAAACTGTACTTTTTCTCGTTATGCAATCTAAATTAAATAGGCTAAAACCCCTTCAATTGGGAAAAACAAATATGATCATGAAAATATTAGGTCAAACCCATGCAATAGTACAAATCTTCTGCAACATTGTATAGCTTGAATCAAATTCAAGGAGTAGCAACTTTTTTTGAACTTTTTATAAACAACACACACGACAAATATTTATTGGTGATAAACAGATCATTGTTACTTCAAATATCACGAAAGTTTTCTACCGTAGAATTAATCGATCATATTGTTAATATACTATTTAACTTAGGTTAAATGTATGTTAAGTCTATATTTCCACGCAAAACTATGTACGGTCTCGCATTCTGATTATTTTTTGCTGTTATATTTCTGAAATTATATTGATAACCTTAAGGCTCTGGATACCATGTTAGTTTGATAAGAACTAATATTTCATATATATATATATATATATATATATATATATTGATTAAGTGGTTTCAAACAAATTGCATCTCCACCGGGAGGTATCTGTTCAAGTTTCACATTCATGCTTTACTTATAACAATTGATTAAAATTATTGAACGCGTCATCTGGATCCCCGTGAAAGCAGCAATATAGTTCAAGATCACGTATATATAGACTCTCCTGTCAACAAAGGTAGCTAGAATCTAGGTTTCATTTGGTTAGATGAATGGATGGAATGGAACGATCTACGTGGAGAAATTACAAGATCTTTGGTCTCTTAGTGTTTCCCACAGTGATAACGCAAGTGATCGATGACAATATTCTCGAAATAGGCACATGGAAACCACTAGACAAATCAACAGAATGTCACCCGTGTCTGATATTTCTCAGCATGGAATAACACAGAACGGGAATATAACAAAAGTGACTCCATATCTATACTTTCATCAAAAGTACTTCAGAACCTGAATCCCAGTATATCTTCAGAAGAAGTCTCGAACATACGATCTCTCCCTTGTTTGTTCAAGAAACAGATAGAGCCGCATCAGAGACTGATGAAAACAGTCCAATTGTTGGCTATGCTTTGTCCACACCTACATCGAAGACCATCTTTTACTCCCACAAGGAACAAGTGCTCGAGAAGTTTTGTTGACGATCGACTACTTTTGTTATCCTAACTACATGGCAAACACAGAATCATCCCTCGCAAAGCTCAGGTCTCCAAATAGAGATTGCAGCTCGAGGAATTTGGTCCAAGTAGGAAGCTTAATCCGGTTCTCCGGGAAAATGATTTGGGTCCGAAAAGGAGTTCGATCTTTGACATTCAAGTATAATTTTGTATTCAAACCAATTTTTTTAAGTTAGCTACAAAACTTTGAAAATACATCCATCATTCATATTATCATTTCACATCTCACCAAACCCAAAATTTTTCTCCCAAGACAAGCAATTGAGTGTTGTATAGCTTAGTCATGTAGATACATTTTAGTATGCCCTGTAGTTGCGGCTTCTGTCCAAACTTCTGTATCACAAAGAATTTTCTATGTAATTAGAGGTGTGTGTTCCATTTTGAAAGTGAGATTGAATGTGCCATCCAAGAATAATTATTCTTGAAGTTTTTGATGTCTTCTAAGTTGTTTTAGGGAGAGTTGTTGTTATCTCATGTAGTAATAATTTATACCCATTATGGATATAATGGAGATTTCTTTTGGTAGATTTCGCTCTCATGGTTTTTTCCTAATTTGGATTTTCCATGTAAAAAACTTTGTATTATGTTTTTTTATAATTATTATCATTGTTGATATCGTGAAAATATTTTGATCCGAAATTATCGTTAAGGGGGAAAAAATCAACGCTCCGATGTAGAAGAAATTATTTAATTTGACTATCTTTCCCAACAAAAACTGAGCTCTACATGTACAATCAACTCAAGAGATGGAATACTTTCAAAAAAAAAAAAAAACTCTGGAGATGGAATTACAACACCTTATAATAATTACATGGTTTCATTTTTTTTTTGTTTATTAAAACCATGACTTATAAAAGTTTATTTTGTTTAAGTAATATTAGCATTTATATATGTAATTTGATTATTGTATCAATATTCTTTAAGTGAATTTGAAGGTTTTTTTGGTTAAATCAATCGATATTTGAAGCGACGATGAAAATAACAATTTAATTCACGTCAAGTTGGGAATGATGATAACAAATTTAGTTCACTTTGTTACCATTTCCAGATTATTTGAAGCTACGACGAAGACTAAAATGAAGATTTAAGATCTGTAACGTCATAATAAAAACTTTCGAGTCAATTAGATAAAATTGGATATCAGATCTGTCGAAACTTAATCCCCACGAGAATAAAATGGAGAATACTCAATTAGAAAAAAACTAAGATTAAAGTGAGTAAAAAGAAGACATCTTCACCCTGCTCAATCTCATTGTCATCTCTCTGAATAAAATGGCAAGACTAGCACATGCGGAGTTCTCACGTTGGAAAAAGCATAAAAAATCATTATCATTTTTCTAAAGAATTATCATATTTTATCTATCTACTTATACTTAAAGCCCGCAAACTCTCAAATTGGCCAGCTTCCTTCAAGTTCTAGGTCACAATCCAGCTACGTGTCACTCCACCAACAACAAAGGCCAGGACCAGCACCACGTGGGGCTTGCTCTTTCCTCCACCACACAACTTGCTTCCCGTTGCACCTCTTTTCCTTCGCCTCTTCAGTTCATCCGTCTTTCTCTGTTTTTCTTATCTTGCTTTTCCTTCATCAATACTCCCGTCTGGAACGAACAGCCTACGTCAAAAAAAAAGGGCTTGCTCGGTGTGCTCTCTGCGACTTCGTGCTTACATCTTCTCGTTGCTACGTCTGATGCGACACTATTTCCCTTCTCAAGTACCGAGACATGGCTCCAAACAAATTTTCAACCATGTCGAACAGAAATGCCAACAAGATTTCCGTGCTTCTCATCTATGCTGTTATTGAATGGATTTTGATAGCCCTTCTCTTGTTAAATTCTCTGTTTTCTTATCTGATCATCAAATTTTCTGAGTAATTCGGACTAAAACCTCCGTGCCTTTGGTGTACAAGGCTTGATCATATCTTTGACCCGGCAAAAAAAGGGCAAGAATCTGGGCAAGGATCTTCTTTGTGAAGCTCATTCCAAGGAGATTTCTAAACTAGGTTGTTGTTTAATGTTACAAAATGTATATGCACAAACAGAAAGGTACACGAGAACAGCGAACTATTATTACGAACAAAAAAAAATTGTACAATGCTTAAAATAACGCAAACCAAGGTCTGTATGTAATACAGTGTTCTTAAAACAGATTCGTCCCCTCCGGTGTGTGCTGCGAGGATGAACGTGGACGTCTGTTTCTCAGGATACAACGGTAAACCAGTAGTACCGTAGCACAAGGCACCACCACGGCGAACCGAAAAAGTACCTGAACTTTATCGCGAGCAGAGTAACGACAGAGGAGCAGCAGCCGGTGGTAGCAGCAGCAGCCGAGAGGATAGTAGAAGAAAGCTTCGAAAATCTTAGAGTGCAGGTGAGTGTGTTGGACTATCTTGATGGAGTCGAGGCTGCCTCTTTATAGGCACTCCGGTTCTACATGACTGAAACTGTTGGTCATTCGAAAGGCCAAAGGCCAGCCCAGCTGGAGCACCAACAGTCCCGCAAGCCATATGAAGAGTCAGGCAGCTGGAAGGTCATTCATAACTGAAATTTCGAAAAAGAAAATTAGCAAAAGCCAGGTGAATCTTGGTGGGAAATTTTGTCTTGATCGGTCCGACATTTGACACACCCAGGTCGAGCTCAGTCGGGCCCATGATTTGCACCACCCTGCCCCGACGGGCGAGAGAGAGCCTCTTGACCAATCTTACTTACACCTCTACAAAGTGTAGATCAATATAAGCTCACCAGTGCCTTGTTCTTTTTTCTATATGGGACAATTCACACTTACCATCCACAAACTTGTCCAATTTCTCATTCAAATGGACCTAGCCCAATTCACATAAGTCCAACATTTAAATCATCAAAAGTTGGTAGAATTACAAGATATGTGTGAGGATTTCTTGTCCTCACGGCCGGAATTAAAAAGTTTCTTGAAGAAATTTAATTATTTTTCGAGGGTTAAAGATATTGGAATGAGCCAGATGAATGGAGAAAAGGTATGTGAAAATGGTGAGGTAAGTGTGAATTGTTCTTGTTGTGGGGTAGGTTTGGATAATGGTAATGCCAATAATGATACATATTCATCTTATGTATTCCTAAAAACACCATCTTGGAATGTTTTGGAATGTGCCCGCAAATAGGATTTCGCTTTAAATGATAATATCATTCAAGAAAAATGTGATCTCGATAAGAAAATATCACACTTCGCTGGAAGATTCTTATGAGTTTAATTCTGAATTCGATAGAAGCTTGGAAGTAGCAGAAAGTGGACAGATGAAAACACTAAAAGTAGAAATACTTGAAAACAAGGATATTTTTATGGAGATGCAGGAGGATGAGACGATTTTAATGGAACATAACTCAACTTTGATAATGAAAGATAAATCTGTTCAAGTGTGTGTTGAAGAAGAAGCTCATATTGAAATTTCTTCTCCACATTTGGAGTCCTTTCTTGACCATAGCGGACAAAGGCTTGTCCTCGATTCAATAGAAGAACATCAGAGCAACGACAGTTTCATGATTGAACATCATGGTACAACTAAGATTCAAGAATTTGGTTTTGATTTCGGGTTCAAGTCCAGAAAGAGGATGGATTTGTTCTGAAGACCGTGAGAAGAACAGTGGAGGTGGATTCAGGTCCTGATGTTGATATCAACAAGGAACCTGAATTTCAAGGGCCTGAGTCAGTGGAGATCGAATAGACTAAAGTTTCAGAGGTTTTTCATGCCAAAAACTTTGAAGAATTTACAGATTTTGATGTAAAGCAAATTCCATCTGAATTAGCAGGTGAGTTTGACAAGAACTGGAAGGGGCAGAAGGGGAGAAGCATTCGTATGTCACCAATGGTACATACGTTTGTTATTTGAAATAATTTCATCAAATATCGAAGTTACTGATTATATATTGAATTCATACCATTTGTCTGAACAAGGTAGCTTCTGAAGATTTTTCTGAAATGGTGACAAATGAAAATGAAGCAGACATCTCAATTGGGACAGAAATTCCTGATTTAGATATAACGGATGAAATGCAAAATCAAGTATCTATTCATTCATATGAAGCAGAACATCATGGTATTTGGCTTATCATTTTACCACTTTGAAAAGTTTCAAAAAAGATCATAGTTTTTTTCACCACTTTTAGTCAAGATTCTAAATTTACTTTCTATTAGGTCCAATTCAAATAGAGGAACAGATGGTGGAATTGAAGGCATTATCGGTGCAAGAAACAGATCATATAACAAACAATCAACAATCATTTTACTACATTTGTGTGGAAACATATTGATGGAACATATAAATCTAATAAAAAACAATATATTTGAATAGAGACGGTACTTCAACTTTCATTCAGTACAACTCGTTACTAAGTCGAAGTCAAAAATAAAAATGAATGGTCGTTCCAAATTGAAATTTATTGGCATTAAAATATTACGTATCTCGGGTTATTCAGTTGATTTATTTAAACTAGTATTTAACCCGTGCGAAGCACGAGATGATATTATTAAAAATTAGTGAAAAATGAATAGATATTTAAATTTTAAAAAATAATACAATTATAAAAAATAAAAATAAAAACTATTTTTTTACTAATGTTAAAAATTTTCTTATATACAACGCATGTCGATTAATTTTTTTGGATGCTAATCACTATCATATTTCAAAATTTTAGATCGTGTTAGCCTAAGGCAATAACATGATGTTGATCATGTTTAGTGTATTGATGTCGGCCATCAACATCAATACATATTTAATTATTTACTTTTCGAGAAATTATATATTATTATTTTTTAAAAAAGTAATAAGAAAATATTTTAAATCACATTCAATAAAATTAATAAAAAATACTTTTTTTAAAAATTCAGTAATTTCGTCTAAATCCACATTCACAAACAATTTTGTGACATGACATGTGTTTGACACATTTAAATGATAACAATAATTTTTTCATCAATATCTTTATCCAAATGTGTTGTGATTTAATTTACAAAATCTCTTCGTAATATACACAACAACCTATTACTCCGAAAGAAAAATGAAACATTTTATCATAAGTAGATTATGTATAAATCAGAAAAGTTATTTTATTAACATTTATTATGTGTATTCCAAAATAATGTCAACAAATTTTAAAAGGTGTCTTCTAATAAGATGTTTGTTTTTTCTAGAATTGGTTTAATCATTTCCATTACGGGACATTATACTATCATGTATCCGTCAGGGACGGATCTAGGATTTAGACACTGGGGGCCGCTTAGTTTATTTTGCGACGGTTTTCTCAAAAACCGTCGCTATATGGCGACGGTTATAAGAAACCGTCGCGGATTTTGCGACGGTTTTTGTCACAACCGTCGCTGAGCCAAAAAAAAAGAGGGACCATGTTTCGAAATCGGGCGGATCAAACATTATAATTGGCTTTAGCCACTGAGATACATGGACGTATCATTCATTTTGGGGGGGCCATGTATATATATATCTGTTTATATATTTAGTTTAAAAAAAATTAATATACACTAAAAAAAATTTTAAATTTTTTGGGGGGGCCGTGGCCCCCGTTCGCCCTACACTAAATCCGCCCCTGGTATCCGTGAACTTTGTAATATAAAAGAAAATTATCTCATCAGTAATAAATAATAATTAAAATTTTGTATAATTAGAATAATAATATTTTTTATTTCTTGATCATGAAAGATAGATTTCAAACTCAATGTCTCGTTGTTTTCATATGTAGGTATTTCATAACAACGAACAAATCTAAATTTAAACGAACATTACATCTTGAAAGAATTCAACTCATATATGGTGCTGAAAAGAAGATCCATTTCAGAATTCAATTTTGGAATATATAAATTTAATAAGATAAATTTTAATAAAATTGGTTTATAATATAATATACAATATTGCATTATTTATAATTTAAAATTCAAAAGACATCTCAAGGGATAAAAAGTATACATTGGATGCTTTTGACAGAATTACAAGTTTACAACATACATTAACTCTTTCAAATTATGAAAATCTCGAATTGCATGCATTGAGTGTCAAACATTTCTGATTATTGAGGGTAATATACATGTGTATTGAAAATTTAATGACCATTTGAAATTCTTTTGAATCTATTTCTTTTAATTTTCTTGTGCTATCTTATTTGAATTTTTAAGAAGACAAATCAAGATATACAATATACATATGATTTTGGAAGAAAAGTATAATGCAATAATTCTTTAAAATTAAGGTAATTTCGAAATAATATGTATTTGACATAAAAAAAATTTATGATTATTAAATAGTACATTAATGTCCATTGGAATATTTTGTTGTAATGATAATTTTTAACACTCAACTAATTTTATTTTTAGAAAATTTAAATAAACTAATTAAATAAAGTATTCTTTTCTATTAAGTATTTTGAGAAATAAATACTTAAAATAGCAAAATTTATTTTTGGATGATTTACTTCATAAGTGATACTGAACATTGCAATCATTTTTATTTTAATTTATTTATATAGTTTTTACTTAAACTGATTGACATAATTAATGCAAAAAATTTTTAATATAGTTTACTTTTTCAATATAGTTTAGTTTTACTTTGAGTGAAAAAATAAAAAAATATTTAATAAATAAATTACATTTGAATTAATATAAAAATTAATTAAATTCAAAATTGAATTAAATGAATTGATATAATCAATGCAAAAAATAATTGAAGTGATCATTTATTGCAGGACACATATTTCAATATTGATGATAAATCTTTCCTTTTATAGAAATGACATTTTGGCGGGAAATTACTATTTTTGGCAAAAACTAATGTTATATATATATATAGATAAGATAGAAATTCAAGTGATATTATTCTTTTATTTATATCTTCTTTACCAGTATACTTGTTTGCCCGATTAAAATATGAAACGATTCTTACTTTTCTTAATGGTCCTCCACTCTAATTGTGCTTTTATATGCCAAAGCATATCATAATTCGTTTGCCTAAATTAACTTTGTCATAATAATATGTAAAAGGTATTCATCTCGAATTGATTATTTTTTAAATAGTAACATTTTAATGAGTGGGTGGGTTTCTATGATACAGTCTCAAATAACATATATTGAACAATTTTTTCATAATATGACTAACCAAAAAAAAATATATTGTACAGTGAAAAATAATATTTTAAATATAAAAAATAATATTTTTCTTTTGTTAAATACTTTTAAATTATGAACATATTTTACAAAATATTTATTCAAACATAACAAACGAAAATGATAATTTTTTAGTGAAAAATAATATATTCTATGATTCAGATCAGGTCAAATTTGTTTTTACTTATTTATAAATTTAACATATAAAACAATATCACATATGCTTTTTTTTTTCTCATTTATATTATCTTTAGATCATACTTACAAGTACATTAGGTTTCAAAACTAATAGTAGGATAGCACCAAAAGCTATATATTTTGCCTTGTTTGCATTTATTTTCTCGTTTAGGAAAGTAGAGAAGTTCAAATCCCTCATCTTATGTATGAGAAAAAACGGGAAATTTGGCTTCAGTCCCCAGCCGCCTTTTTTCTTTGTTTTCAGTCCCTAGGTACTTTTTTAGTACCACATTTCCACATGAAGTGTACCACATTTCCACATGAAGTGTACCACATTTTGTATGAAATAGTACCACAATTTTGTGGGTAGGGAGTGAATGCAAAGAAATATTATGATTGGGGATTTTTAAATAACTTCCCCGAGAAAAAAACTTACAAAATATATCTCAATTACGTCATATATTTACAATGTGAAGTTTTTTGTGAGATTTCCATCTCGAAAGCAGTGTTGATTCACATATTCCCATTTTGTGGGCAAACAATCTTTATTAATGTTTTGATATGAACTAATGCTTGGAAAGTGTCATGAACGGGACCAAATATTTTTAAAAGGTTAAGCCAGAGACGTAGTCAAGAAATAAGTTGAGACTGGGCTGAATAGCGACGGCTCTTCCAAAACCGTCGCCGATCTAAATCGTATTATCATGTGTCATACCTTGGATTATGCACTTTCGTTTAAAATTTATGCAAATATTACATTCTTTAGTATTTAGTAGAGACATCACCACTTGTTTTTTTCTTCTTTTTTTTAATATATATATACTCATGTGTTATACTATATACCCGGGTAGGACACCTCAAGAATTGAGGTGGTGCCCATACCTAGTTTATTATTATGTGACATTGAATTATTTAGTATCGTGAAACGCACTCGCTGTAAGACGAGCGTGTGGAGATCATATCGTATCAGACACTGCACACGCTATTTTTCAAAGGTGGGGCCCATTGTGATTCCCGCCTGTAGACACCTGTCACATAGTATAATAATCTATTCCCCTTTCGTACTTTCTTGCAGTATTTTCTTCTTTTTTAAAAAAAAATAGATTTGCATGTGTTCTTACATACCGCGACTTCGATTTCTTCATCGATCTAGAGAATTGAAAAGGGTCCCTCGATATAGGAAATAGAAAGCGGAAAAAGTGAAAAAAAAAAAAAAAGAACCAGAGAATTTTACTTACGCGACTCCATATGCGCCATCGAAGTCCACCGTAAGTCAGTGAACAACTGCTTCGTTTGCTCATTAAATAATTGTTTCGAGGAAAAGGAGGCCCACCAAGCTGATTTTTTTTGAATTTTTATTGTTTTTAACAAAGTACTTCCATGATTTTGGTATCTTCTATTCCATGATTTCGGAAATCGGAAACAGGTAATAAAAAATGGAGAGAAGGCTAAAGAATCAAAAGGGTCATTTTCTTTTCTTGGGAACGATGTGTCTTCTGGCCTTTTGTGTGAGTAAGATTTTGAAAAGTCTGTATTTGGCGTGTGTGAGGTTTGTACTTGTAAGGTTTTCTTGTTTCTCCAGAAGTCCTTTTGCCCATTAGTTGTTGCCGTTGAAATCGAATGCCCCATTTTCTTTATTTATTAATTTACTGGGGATTAGGAGTATGACAGCTAAAATAGTCGAAACCTAAAACTTTGTTAAATGAAAAGATTAAAGAAACTAGGGTTTTTGAATAGGGCCCTAGAGTCGTGAAGCCAGTACGAGACTGTAATAAGGGAGCAGCGTTGTCTTTTACCAACCCCGTTTGTTCATTCTTAAATTTTGTTGTGAGTTGGGTTGGTGAAATAAATTCATCGCCTTACGTTGAGGGTTCAAATGTCCAGAGGCAAAAAGAACAGTGAATGCTCGTGCTATGGGCTGTTAGGCTTTAGCGTGTGGTATAAATGTTGCTACATGATCATTTATGTGATTTTAATTCTGAGGAAGAACTTGCTATCTTTAGGTGGAGAGTGATTAGATGAAACCTTGAGAAATAGAGCCCCATTGGTTAGGTTATTTTTGTAGAGAATCTGTAGGACAATACAAGTTCGAGTCTTTAGCCTTTTTCTTGGTAGAAGAGCAAAAGTGGTTGGTTATCTTTTCATTTATTTCTATATATTTACATTTGTCCACTTTGTTTGACGAGTTTGGAGATTTCACTTTCAAAAATAGCAGAGGTCTAAGTGACGGACAGTGGTGTTGTACAATGGTGGCTGATAGTTTAATCAACCCAAAGCCTAATAACTCTATGTCTTATCCTCTGCAGATGATTCATTCATCTTCTCCTCAACTAATCTTTAACTCTTCGCCCCTTTCTCTTGCCCTGGTATGTCTCATTTCTTCTCTTCCTTTTTCCCCTTGTACGTGCATTAAAAAAAGTGTTTTGGGTTCTGAATTATATCTGTCTTTTACTTTGTTCTTGGGTTCTTCATATCTGGGAGATGTTTATGTAATAGTTGCCGTTTGGTTTTGTGATTTGGTTATATTTCGTTGGATTCTTCTGCAGCAGCCAAAGAGGGAGAGTACTGGGGAAATGGGGTTGATGGTGAAAAGTTTTGATAATAATTTCATGGGAAAGACAAGGGAGAATTGAGTTTGGGAGCCCTGCAAGTGATAACTTTGAATCTGCATCAGGTGATGATCAAGAAACTCTGGAAAATAAGTCATCAAAAAGGAAGAAATATCATAGACATACTCCTTTTCAAATTCAAGAACTCGAGGCGTAAGTTTTACTCTTTTTGATCCAATATTGATACGGTTTTAATAGTTTTGGATTCATCATCAAATGGTAGCGCCTGCTGAATTTTGTTGGTTACTATAGTTGTTTCAAGGAGAATCCTCATCCTGACGAGAAATCAAGATTAGAACTAGGAAGAAGACTAGGATTGGATGTTAGGCAGGTCAAATTTTGGTTTCAGAATAGAAGGACTCAAATCAAGGTAATTTACCAATGTTATGGCTTCAATTTTATTTTAAATTCACGTTGTTTCCATCTATAAAACTGCTTCATGAACAAGTAGACTGATTTGAAATTGTGATTCAGACCCAATTAGAGCGTCATGAAAATTCAATCCTAAAACAAGAAAATGATAAGCTCCGCATTGAGAACATTACCATGAAGGAAGCAATGAGAGGCCCAATGTGCAACAATTGTGGTAGCCCAGCTATTCTTGGTGAAGTGCCTATTGAGCATCACCATCTGATGATTGAAAATGCACGGCTAAAAGATGAGCTTAATCGACTTGGAGTCTTGGCAAACAAAATCTTGGGTACACCTGCCGGTTCTATACACCCTGTAATGGGAAACTCAAGATTGGATCTTGGTGTCGTTAGGGATGGATTCTGTGCTTTAAATTATACGGAATCTCCATTGCCCTTAGGACTTGATTTTGGCGATCGAGTTTCAAGTGCATTTCCTCTGGGGCCTCCAAGTGGACTTACGATGGGCATGAGTAGTATCGATGTTCCTTTCAACAAATCCATGTTTTTTGATCTGGCATTGGCTGCAATGAATGAGCTGATAAAGTTATCCCAACTAGACAGCCCTCTATGGTTCCGAAGCTTGAAAGGAGGTGGAGAAACATTGAACCTTGAGGAGTACAGAAAGACATTTTCCCCATGCACAGGTGTGAGTTCCAATAATCTTATGACCGAAGCAACAAGATCTACTGGTACAATAATTCTAGACTGCGAGACCATCATGGAAACTTTATTGGATGTGGTAAGTTGTTGCGGCTTGTTTTGTTGATATACCAATTAGTTCAATTTATACCCTGTATGACTTTTTTGCTCTAATCTCACGGACATGATTTACTTTACTTTATGTAGAATCGTTGGACAGAAATGTTTCCATGGATCATCGGCAGTGCCTCAATTCTTGATGTGATTTTTTGTGGCTCCAGTGGAAAAAGAAACGGTGCACTGCTACTGGTATGGTACTCCACCTTCTGCCTGGCTCACCCCATTGTAAAACAAACGGAAAAGATAAAAATGAATATGAAATAGTTACTTAATTATATTTGGTGTTCAGATGGAAGCTGAATTCCAAGTGTTATCACCTCTGGTACCTGTTCGGCAAGCAAAGTTTCTTCGTTTCTGCAAGCAGCATAAGGAGGACATTTGGGCTGTCGTTGATGTGTCCATTGACACCATCTTCCAAAATCCAAGTGTAAATGCATCTGTCAATTGCAGGAGGCTCCCTTCCGGTATAGTTGTGCAAGACATGTCAAATGGTAGTTCAAAGGTATTTTAGACCAAGAAAGATTTTTATCTGGATTTTCATCTTCACCTGCAACGCTGACCAATTTTTGTCAACCTATGTATAGTTAATTTTAGATTGTTCTCTTTAGTTTCTATAGAACATAAATCTTAGTAATTGGAGTATTCATCTTGGAAGGATTAAGGATTACCACTTCATGAGAATAACCATCTAGGAAAGATAGTATTATGTTTAAGCTGAAGAGATGATGTTTCAATTCCCATTCTTTCCCACAACACAAATTAGTTCGAACTTTTTCATTCTCATACTTGGTTGAATGTGGTGTTGGAATCTCTCTCTTGATATTTGGATGATCACATTCTGAAATAAAAAAAATATATTAACATATGCTTTTAATTATCTTTTCTAACATTGAGTTTGAATGGATAAGCACTTCATATATTGAATGGGGACGGTAAGATCTTTCTTGCTTCAACTTTACGTTCTTTAAATTTACTTAAGATGTCAAAAACTTGATCGTCTCTCATGTAACAACTGGATAAAAAATTGTGCAACCTCGAATGTCACCACTCTTTTCACTGTTTCGTTATGTTAGTTATCATAAATTTAATTTTTATTAGACATTAAAAGGCTTATGGCTTTGAAAAGCAAATTTCAGGTTACCTGGATTGAGCACACGGAATATGATGAGAGTGCTGTTCACGAAATCTACAAGCCATTACTTGGATCTGGAATAGGTTTTGGCGCCCAGAAATGGATTTCAATCCTGCAGAGGCAATGTGAGCTTGCTGCTATACTCATGTCTTCTCCTGTCCCCACAGAAAATAATTTGGGTACTATCTGTACACTTTTTGTTCTTCCTTGCTTAATAATTATACTGCAGTATACTAACACGTTTGCTGTATTCCAGCGCTTACACTGAGTGGTAAGAAGAGCTTAGCAAAACTGGCGCAACGAATGACTCGAAACTTCTGTACTGGCGTTTGTTCCACGGTTCACAAGTGGGAGATAGTGCAATCTGAAATTAATACCGATGATACGAAGTTGGCTATGCGCAAGAGCTATGGTGACTTGGGAGAGCCATCTGGTGTCATATTAAGTGCCACTACAACTGTTTGGATGCCAGTGTCACCAATACGTTTGTTTAACTTCTTACAGGATGAAAAGGCCCGAGTCCATTGGGATGTCTTATCCCATGATGGGCCAACACAGCAAATTTTGTACATTCCCAAAAGCCAGGACCCTGGCAATTGTATTTCTATCCTCCGAGGCAATGTGAGACATCCTCGTTGAATTCGATTCGAGAGCATCGTAAAATCTTTCCTTCATTTGAAATTTGATCTGATCTTCACTTGGCAGGCTACTACCAACCGAAACGGGGTGCTGATTTTGCAAGACACTTTCTTTGATTCTTCAGGATCACTAATAGTTCACGCAGCAGTTGAAATTTCCGGAATGAATATGGTGATGAGTGGGGGCGATTCTTCCAACTTGTCTTTCTTGCCATCTGGATTCGCAATCTTACCTGACTGTTTCCCGGATTCCAGCAAACCCCCGGGTGCCAATGACGGTGGTGGTTCTTTTCTGACTTTAGGGTTCCAGATACTGGTGAACAACCTGCCAGCAGCCAAGCTAACGATGGAATCCATCGACACTGTCAAATCCCTGATTGCTCGTACCCTTCACGGTATCAAAACTGGACTCCATTGCCACTGATGCACCATGCAACGTCAGAAAAACCAGCTCTGGTTGACATGAAACAGACGTATTTTAGCATGGATTCAAGTCAAGAACGAACCCTTTCGGTGAACCTGGTTGCTATTTTTGTGGTTCGGGTATTGACTTGAATCTCTTGCTAGACCAAGTTGCTGCTTGTATTGAATTATGTTTGTGGATTAGGAAGACAAAAAGGTGGCCTTGAATTATTTTTTTGTCTGATCTTTACTTCAATTCTTCGTTACTTGAACCAATCTTCGTCGTGACAATATATTTTATAAATTATATCATTTTATTACCTCCAATCATGTTCCTTTTCCTATACCTATTAAATACATGTATAATTTTGTAACTTAATTATTCAAAGATTTTTTAAAATTTTATGTTTCAATTATATAATATTCACGGGATAAGGTCAAATTAACCATTAAAATTTTTTCTTTGCGAAATAAACTTCAGACAATGATAAAAACAAAAATCTGAAAATAAAATATTGGTCAAACAAAAAATTTACCTTAAATTCTTCAAAAATTTCTAAAAAAAGGAATTTAATAAAATTATTTTTAAAATCGGATGCCAAATGAGATTGATGTGACCCATTCATCTTCCGAGTGGGTTCGCTGCGATCTGGGTTGAGCCCGACCGCTGACTAAAAGGGGGAAAATTGTGTAGCACAGTCCCCATCTTAGTCAATCGGGAAAACGTAGAGAGCTCCACGATCACTCACCCAGACCCAAAAAAAAAAGTACGCCATTCTTTCGCATTTTTCAGTTTTATTTTCTCGATGATATGCGTAATTATCTGATTTTTACAGGGTTGAATGTCTGATCTTAATCCTGGATTTCGATTGTTTCTTGTTGTTTCCATATTAAAACGATCAATTCAATTTGCTTATTGTTTTGATTCGTGTATTTTTTTAAGACGTGGTTAGATTTATTGTTGTTATGGACTTGGATCTGGTTGAAGCCCGTGTTGCAGGAACGTGTTCTTCATTTCTTGATTTAGTTTTCAATTGAGGTTTAGATTTATTGATGATTGTTTTCGTTTTAATTTATTGGATCTTTAGGTATCATGGCCATGGGTTTGTAGAAAAATATTTCAGTGCTAGGATGTGATTCTTGGATTTTGGGTGTGTTTTGGGAATATTTAGAAATCATCCCTTGGTTTAGAATATTTCTTTTGGCATTAACACATACTATAACTACTTGAAGAAAATCTATGGGCGACTTGCTATTTACTCGTATCAAATCCCTTCCTGCACGTCAAATCCATAAATGTGAACGCAACCAGAGCGCACTTGGAGGGATGATCTGAAATCCATGTTTTATTCTTTATAATAAAATAATTGATTAAATATTATATCAACACCTTGATTATTTACACATTAGTAGTACAAAGTAGAATAAATTTTAAAGGACACAATTTTTGAGTAAACTTGTAATTCATACTAATTAACTTGAAATGCTATATAAACATGTAAGATGTGAATTTGAAGTTCGTGGTATTACTTATCTTAATGACAAAAATATATTTGAAATCCATGAATTTGACATTCATATTTCCAAACTCGAACCAAGTCAATTTTAGGTTGATGTGGAAGATGTTCCCTCTTGAATTGTTTCACTCTAGTCCGATCTTAAGGATAATCTCTCTTCTATATTTTGTATTAACTGATAGCAGGTGGTTTTTCTTTATCTGCAGTTTATATTGTGGAATTTGAATTCTTATTCTCTCCTGACTGGGGATTCGTACAAATAAGAAACAGAAAATTCAAAAATAGATAGAGATGTTTTCACTGTTTTATGGATTGTGGAAGTATACTTTCAGTAAGTTGGAGTTTCATGTTCTTATACTTGGAATTGACAAGGCTGGAAAAACGGTAATATGCTCAACTTTTCTTTCATTCACCTTAATTTTTATTTCTGACTTGTTATTTTAGCCTCATTATTTGAAGGAACTGAATTATTTGCTGTCAGATAAGCTGTTAGGCATGCTCTCTTTCCAATGTGCTCTTATCATAATATATTTCAATGTGGTTTGGTGAAAAACATGTTACTTATATGATGAAAAACTTGTACTTATACGAGAAATGGAGTGTTTTATGTGGGTCTGTATATTTTTCCTACAGTGTGAATAAGAGGATAGTGTCAGACGCGCCATCAATGTTTTTTATTCTGCCATTGATATATGAAAACAAATAAAGCTACAGATGATTTAAGCTGATTCGTATCCTGTGAAATTGATGGTGCTCCTGCATTTGTGAATAAAACTATTCAGTTACTAGTTCAATAGTCATTTGAGATGTCCAAGCAAGAGTTCCATGAGCAATAGTTTTAGCCTAATTCATTGTTTGTTAAATCATATTCCTAGATATTTTGTCCTTGGGACGTCTATGTTTTCATCAGAGATTTTCAGCGGCTTCTAGTTTATAGTCATGTCCTCACATGAATATTGGCAGCATTTATTTTAAAATTCAACAGCTGTATTATTTTTTGAATATCTTTATTTTGAGATCTTTCTGACATTATGATTCCGTAGACGTTACTGGAGAGATTTAAATCACAGTATTCAAACTTGGAAGGTCTTCCTCCAGATCGGATTGTTCCAACTGTTGGACTAAATATTGGTCGTGTCGAAGTGTCAAACACAAAACTCGTATTCTGGGACCTGGGAGGTCAGGTTTGAAATTCTACACCCGGACTTTTCTGTTTTATTTGACTTGGAACTTATTTCAAAAATCCTAAATTTTCATTATGGAAAATGTTCTGATGCAAGACTTATGTGAACCAGCCTGGTCTTCGCTCTATTTGGGAAAAATACTATGAAGAGGCACATGCTGTGATTTTTGTAGTTGATGCTGCTTCTCCATCACGTTTTGAAGATTCGAAATCTGCACTTGGTAAATATGTCAGGGTGAAGATGCCTGTGAACTTAAGAAACGAATAAATATGTTACTGGCATGAGCCTGTTTAATGTATTTTCTAATTTTTTTCGACTTCAACCCTGATGCTACAATAAATTTGTATCTGGTTTTCAGAAAAGGTTCTCCGGCATGAGGATCTACAAGGAGCTCCACTACTGATATTAGCCAACAAACAGGTAAAGCTATTCTTTCCATCCCACATAGCAGTACTAGTAAATATTGGAACAAAATCTGAGACTGGATGGATAAAGCCAATAATTCTACACAACCAGTCATGTTTAAGCTTCTTGTTCTGCATTCTCTCTTCTAAAATGGTCAAAGGGCCAAAAGGCCATGATTTAAAATGAAAAGGAAAGTGTAGACGACGTTTACTAATGAGATACATGTTTATTAACTTGTGTGGTTTCAGGATCTTGAAGAAGCTGTTTCATCTGATGAACTTGCTCGATATCTGGACCTTAAGAAATTGGACGAGAGAGTTTATACATTTCAACCTGTTTCTGCATTTGATGGGTAAGTGCTAAGCTTTTGAATATGTGTATTATTCAGAATGCTACTCCGCACTTGGAGTTCGGTGCCCTCTCCTTGGTAAAATGATTCTGGAATCTTACTGCAGGTTGGGAATAAAAGAAAGTGTGAACTGGCTGGTAGATGCTATGGAGAGAAGCAAGAGAAGTGAAACGTTGAGGATTCGTGCAGGCTCTAATGTTGTTTGAAAGTCTTGTATAGAACCCCATTTTGTAACTTTCGTACATACATCACTATCCAAATTGCATCATATATATAATTTGACCAAGTACCTACATCTCCTGAACATTTTATTTCTTTGCTGCAAACCAACGGTCCATGTAGAGCTTCCATTTTTAACCTTTTTCGTTTAATTATATGTTGTCCCGGAGTTTGTCATCTGTCCTCTACTTCTATAAACCCAAGGATCATATAGTTTTGTCATTGATATTATGTACTTGGTGCACATTCTTACTGGTGGCTTTTCCGAATCAAACAAATATCCACAGTTGCAGTAAGAGATTTGAATTAAGGTTGATTGGGATAGGGAAAAAACACAACTGAGCAACTAGTTTTAAATTATTGGAGTTGTAAAAGGAAAGTGGAGATAAACTGCAGCGCTAAGCTGAGAATTAAGAATTCTAGTATGTGCAAAGGTTTTTACATCAAGACACCAAGATAAACGCCTGATCAAGAAACTGTGTAAAGATACAAATCAACAAAGCCGGCTGTCATTTTTTTTCATGTAATGAATGAGGGAATTGTATGATTATTTGAGAAATCTCGTTCAGTAAAAGTATCATTATACAAATAACTCGATGGGCAGAAGCTGTTTAGCCTGAACTGTGCTAAACTTGTGATATTACAATAGCTGGATCCTGATGAGCTTGAAGGCTGTTCGAATGAAACCCGAATATTTGAGCTACACTCCATAGGAATTTCACCTTTGAGTGTTTTTACCGCAAATTCGAAACATGGGTCGGACCACAAATCCCCAGGAGGCAAAACTGAAGAAAAACCAGAATCAGAAATTTGGTGTGGTGAAGGATTGGAAGGCACTGGACAATATTTGACTTCGTTCATCTCTTCAATAGGTATAACACCGCTGAGAGTTTTGATAGCAAATTCAATGCATGGATCTATCAACAAGTGATCGTTCAAAGAGGAATCAAGATGTTCTCCAATTCTTTCATCATGGCTACTGGGCACTATATCAAGATCTTTCAGCTTGTTATTCGTTGGATTCTCTCTTATTCACTTCATAGAATGTTATTTCGCATGCAGTATCACATTTTACAGCTTTTTCATCAGAACTAGTCTCCGCGTCACATGCTTCTGCGTTAGCTTTGTTTCTTGTTTTTGCTTGCGGTGATAAATCAGCTTCTGCACGAGTGAGTCTCTTGGAAGCTCTTCGAGGTAAGTTTTTCATGTGACCACTTATTGGTAAATCTTTTCCTCTAGTTCTTGTGCCTAGCTTTTTGTCGCTTTTGTTAACTTCTGATGGTGTGTCTTGAAGAACCACAAATGAAGAATCTTCCTTTAATTCTCCTTCCTCCAAACCATTAACCTCCGTCTTAAAACCAATTTTAATGGGAAAACGTTCTGACCCTGAAATAAAATGAAACCCGGTGGCCGCCTACTTCTCATGAAGAAATTTCTTTGTTGCAACAGTCCGTATATGAACGTAGAAAACTTGCATTATATTAATAAAGAAGGAATTGTTTGATACCTCATGTACCTGATTGTAATACGGTTTGATCCTCGACAACAATACTTTCGACATGATTGACAGCCAATCTCTTATCTTCATTCTTGCGTCTGTTGAGCCTGCGACAATTATTACTTCACAAGGAAAATAAGACAAGAAAAAATAAAAACGTTGATCACACCAAAGATATCATGTGACCACGGTTTTTACAAGTTGTAGCTTATCATAAAGCTCCACGGCTTGAGAATTATCTAATTTGCTCTTTGTTCCAAACAATTTTCCTCTGGCAAATTATCATTGCTTGTTGCAGTAATTGGGAAGGCGTCAAGCTCCAGTTCTGACTACATGAAAGAGTACAATTCTTAAGTTAGAATTAGATAGTTGCTACATTCTTGCAAGATATGCTTTTATATCTTGTGGCACTGCAGAAATGAATTTCAGTTATTGTCGGAAAGATATCTGAAGGATGCTAATGACAAGCCATTAAACAAACAATGCTTAAGAAGCATGGAGAAAGACTAACAGTTTCAAATTGATCTCCCATTCCTTGGTGGCATGACCTTTGTCATCTGGCTTGCACTCAGCCCTTCCTGAATCTGTCGTTGCAAGGTAACGGGAAATTACTTGCATAGATCGGAAATGACGTCCAAGGATCGATGTAGTACTCCAAAGATATTACTGATAACCATTAGAGAAAAGGGAAGATAACAGATTTTTTGCAGAAATTAATACGCAAATATCATTCATTCATCGTTCATTCAACAGGTTTGACACATTCTTGATCCGTAGCAGCTCAGGCTTGGAGTTGTATTCGAGGACATTTGAAAGTTTGATATTATACAAGATATTCTTAACCTCGATGTTTTTGTCTAATCCAAAATTATCTTTTACATAAGATCAAACACTATTTTTGCAAACACTTCCATAAGAACATTTTTGCAATTTATTAAAAAAAACTAATAGTAGAATAATTTATTTACCAAATACTCTGACTTGAAAATTCACCAGCTTTTCATTTTTTTTACCAAATATTTGAATAAGTCCTGATGGATGTTATCCATTGAGAAAGTATAATAGTGAAGTCATTATGAACTCAAAAGGTAATATGCAAAAACAAAACATATAAAGAAGACATATGTCAAATTCACGCAAAAACTTGTGTGAGACTGTCTCACGGATCGAATTTGTGAGACGGATCTCTTATTTGGTTATCCATGAAAAAGTATAATCTTTTATGCTAAGATTATTACTTTTTATTATGAACATGGGTAGGGTTGTTGAGATGGTCTCACATGAGACCCACTCATATATTCACTAAATACGGAAGAGTTTGAATGAAAAAAAAAACCCAGAAATTTTTTTTCACGTGTGACCGGTTGGAGGTTTTTGCTCGTTTTTTTAATGTTGATATTATTATAAAAATTATTGAATACGTGTTTAGTGCACGTAATGGCTTTAATCATAGAATAATAATAAAGATTTATGTAAGACGCAATTTAAAAAGAAAAACCGATTGATTTACGATGAGTTAATCATGTTTTTATATTGAAAGATATGAAGAGTTAAAAATAATAAAATTAAATGATAACGCTTGTTTTCATTTCGAGGGATGAGAAAAATATTTTTAAGCAAAAATCATGTTTTGTTTTTGGTCCTATAAAGTTTATGTTGAAAAAAGATGAGCAGAATTATAGAGTTTATGTTATTTTTGGGGAAATAAATCTTTAAAATCCAGCAAAGCACATCAATAATATCTCTTTCATTATTCAAGGGAAAAACAAAAAACAAAACATTTCCTTTTCACAGTACAGAGAAACTACTGTTTTCCACAAATCTTTTCTATTAGATACACAATTTCACTATTTACACGCAGTGGTCAAGAAGGCTATAAACAAACATATGAACAATCAATACAAATATTCAAACATAAAATGAAGAACATGAACCTCGGTTCCAAATATAATTTTCATGTTCAAAAACACCCCAGTAATTTTTTTGGACCAGTTCCAGTGGCACGGTATTTTGCTGCGGTCTCCTCTACCTTGAGAAGATCTTCCCCTCGTTTGGCTTCAGTTGTCGCTCGTTTTTCTTCTGCTGCCTTGTGGATTATAGCAACCTTGTTTTTCACCTTCTCTACGTATTTTGCTTTCTTTTTCTCCAGTTGTTCCTGCAGGCCATCCATACATTTGGGTGATTCGCACGAAAGAAAAATAAAGAGGCAGAGCATTTTCTCGGTAACTACTTGCCTACATCCCTTATTTGATCCATCTCTTAATATGTATATAGTATGAATATTTTGTTCCGAAAACTAAACAAGCTTACATCGTATTTCTTGATTCAATCTCCATAAACATATTTTCAAAAAACACATGTCTGATGAAGACAGAAATGGAACCAAACACAGCCCACATTTTCTCCCAAAACGAATGACGAGAAGGTACAGCTTGTTTATGAAAGCACTGATCACATTTGTGAACAATACATGGTGTATTATCCAAGGCTATCAAAATTTTAAAGAAAATTTGATCCATTTTTAATGCTTGCGAATCAATATCCTCTGTTTACCATAGGTAGAAAGGATTGGGAAAAAACGATAGGAAAGGGAGTCATAAAACTAGCTACCTCAATCTGCTTAAGCTCGGCTTCAAGATTGGCTTTCTTGCAGTTCTCCCATACATCAATGGCAGACAATTTCTTCTGAGCTCTGTAGATAAATAGTTCAGTAGAATCAAACCTCAAGAATAGCATCCTCATTTGCATTCGCCTTAATTCATATCATGCATTACCGCTTCCAGACAATATCTAGTTGTTAATTAAAAGCTGTGTATGCGCTTTTGAGAAGCTAATTTTATTTTTACTGCTAAAAAATATACTTGATTAAAAATTTGTGTGTTTAAGAAAAGCACCTACTTGTTTTCAGCTTTTGACTTCTCACTTTCCTCCCAAGCTCTGATAAAGGACAGCCTCTTCTCCGTAGCAACCCGAGCTAATACCGAGTCTAAAATATGGTGAAAGAATATTAAGCATTCTCTTGATTCATCCACTTCTCAAAACCCACGAGAAATGAAAGAAGTAAGACAAATTATTTCAGTCTCGATTACCTCTGTCGACAGATCCCCCGTGTTCTTTCGCCTCAGCTGGTTCTTCAGCAATACACCAAAAGAAAATTTAAAAAAAAATAGGAAATATCTGCTTAATTAATGAGTGGTCAGGTAATTATCAGGCTGCATAAGTATAGGTTTAAAAAAAGCTGTGTAATTCCGAACATCAACATGGAAGAAATGGAACTGTAGCAAGCAAGTAAAACTTCAAACCACAAAATAAATCGATCCACAGGATATATTGACACTCAAGATTACATGCTAACTTCTCGAAATTTATTCATTTTCCCTTGTGTGAGCTACATGTTATCCTTTTTGGCTAGTTTTAAAATGCTATAACAAAGAAACAGAGTAAACAAATTTCCTCATCAGCAAAAGCACCAAAATAAACTTCATCAATAGCAGTAAAATTCCATCTCTGCGGAAGGCACAAACAATCAGTGCCATCCCATAACAAAATCTCCCTTAATACAAAACAGTACTCCATTAGTTGATTTTCCTGTTCCAATCCTAAGTATAATACACCCTTCATTCATTAATATCCTAAGAAGAAACCTCAAATCGGATATCAAATATAATATTTCAGAAAAACCCTCCATTCCTTTACATTCAAAGACGACAAATTCACCCCCGAGATTTAGAAAGAGTTCAACACCTCAAAACTAGCATGCACGTAAAAACTACAAGAAACAGACAAACAGATATGAAGAGTGGGTTCAACTATTTACTTTCAACGATAGCAAGAGCCTTAGAATCATCCGGTTTCTCTTCGGTGGGAGGTGGCACTACAGTCCTTCTCTCCTGCAACATGTTTCGAAGCTTCAACCGGCGCTACCGGCGGCGGGGGAGGCGGAGCCACCGGCTCCACCTTCTGGGCTTCTGCCACACTCATCACTGAAGGAAACTTCGTTTATCTGCTTAATTTTGGCAGAAAACGTAGTGAGGATGGATTTGGAGAGAAGGGATTAAACTAGGTTGGCTGTAGACTTGTAGAAAGGTATTTGTCGCTCGAAATAGAACAATAGCTGGACGATTGGTTCAGATACTGTGCCACTACTTCCTGTAAGCACACTATATACCCATAACTTTAATTAATTATCATTTAATTTGACAAAAAAAATTAATTTAATATGATATTTTTTATTTATGAGTTTAGACAGTCTCACGAATCTTTATATGTCAACCTTATCGATATTCATAATAAAAAGTAATACTTTTATCAGAAAAAGTAATACTTTTTCATGGATGATCCAAATAAGAGATTGTCTCACAAAATACGATCTGTCAGACCGTCTCACATAAGTTTTTGCTTTTATTTAATAGCTATTTTATTTATTTGTATAATTACGTTTTTTTTATAGTATCTGTATAAATCTCATAATATCAAGAGAAAAGTGCCGATATTATTAATATTATGATATACATATATGTGTTAGCACCAAACTTCAAGAAAATAGAAAATGACAGAAATGCAAAAATGTCAAACCTAAATTTTATAATAATTAAATAATATGGAAATATGGCACCATTGAACATTTGTCTAGGCAGTGGCAATCCCAGCGATTTTCAATTTAATGTTTTTTATATTATATCTTATCTTATATTATATTTATTCAAAATAGAATGAATATAGATTCACAGCAATCCACGTATAAAATACACTGCATAATAAAATACATATGAAATAAAATAGAAAATATTGTTTGAAAACAATTATAAATTTGTAAAATATGATAAATGAAAGTTCATAATAGAGTTTTTAAACATTTGTTCGAAACTTCTTGTTCCGTGCTACTCTAGAAGCAAACGAAACGTAGATTATTCCCCAAATCAATCAACGAGTGCTGGGACATCCTTAAAAAAGAGATATGATTGGGATGTAAAACCAAAAATCAAGATTCCGTTGATATCATATTTTATGGTTAGCGAACAAATTTTAAAAACTAAATTAAATAAAATGATTTGTGTGTAATCATAACTTAAAGAAAAAAAACAAGAATAAACGTTAGGTGTGAAATCATGTGTTTACCTGGCTAAAAAAAAATTGTGTTTAGCGTAAACGAGTCGATTCAATTTGTTATGTTATGGAAGTTACATATATCTATGATAATATGATATTCTCTATTTTGAATCTAAACTTTTGATGTTGCTGAAATCGGGGATGACAGCTGGGAGGTCGAATCTTCGTCCGAGGAGCTTGGATCGGACCTTCGAAAGGTAGCTGGGAGGTCGGATCTTTACTTGGGGAGCTCGGATCGCACCTTCGAAATCTGAAATCACAAACAAGAGTGTTAGACGGGGACCGGAAGGTCGTTCCGGAGTAGCCCCTCTGACGCTCAAGTCAGATAGTAGAAGACTGAGAGATTAATATGTGTGCTGAGAGAATGTGAATATATGAATGCATAAACAGTGAATGAAACCTGATATTTATATGGAAATGATAGAGTCCTGATTTGGTAGGTTTAGATGCTCAGAATCTTGAAAGATTTGAGTATATCTTGTGCCAGATTTGGTTAGATATTGTGCCAGATTTGATTAAATTTTTAATGGGCTTTGATTTATGTCGGCTACGCATTAATGCTTGAGTAAGAGCTCTCGTAGGTACGAACCTACTTGAAGTCTGGATCTCACGGGAGCTCGGCCGAGATGTTTCCAATCACACCGATATCATAATTTGGGAGGTCGGCTCGGCATCATCTTGGGAGGTCGGCATTGGAGCTCGGCGTTGAGGCCGGCTGACCTCCCCAATCGACGGAACTGCTGTTATGGGAGGTCGGCTGGGATGACCTCCCAGATGACCTCCTGCGCTTCCCTGAATATCGAGTTCTCAACTAGATGGGCTACCGAGAGCGGGCCGAGCCCATCCTCAATCTGGGGCATCAACTTTCATGAATTTGTATTTGAACTTTATCAAAAAGACTTCGTATTAGTAGAGATATATTAGAGATATATTTCTTCTTACTCAGTCGTAATATTTTTTTTTATATATTTCAATGTGGGACTTTGGTTGTATTCTCAACAGTCTTTCTTTTAAACGAAGTTCCATCATTACTCTCATGGTTTGGACCTCCTTCAAGCCTTATTGACCTCCAATCGAGGTCACTAATCTTCACCGCGTTAGGGCGCACACTTTACATAAATACCGTGAGCATCACCCACCTCGAGAGCTTTATCAAGGATTTTTACCGAGAGCCCTCACCTCCTTCGTTTAATTATCCAGATATTTCACTCACATAGCTCAATCTATATCATGACTCTTATATCAATTATTATGTCATAGAAGTCTCATAGAAAAACCCGGTGGCCGCCTACTTCACATGGATTTGATTTTGACTTTACCCAAAATGTTCATATCAATAAAGATATCATTACATCTTACTAACTCATGACCTTCCTCTTGATCTTTCAATGTGAAACTTTGATTGCATTCCCAATACAATCCATTTTTTACTCTAATATTTTTAACAACCTCAAAATTTGTTAGTCCTTGAAATCCAAAAAAAAATTATTACAGTGTGTGCTTTTAATATAATATATAGTCGTTATTACGTGTAGAACCGAGTGCTTACCGCTTTACCAAAAGCTATAGCTAGTGGTAATGGTGCAACTCAAATCTTTTAAACCGCACAGCAGCACAAGCACCATGGTTCGATCGCTCTACCAAGCAAGGACAATTATTGCACCCAACAATCTCCCTCCCAATAATTGCACTCCTTGCAATCAATGGGAATCGAACCCATGACCTTGGCTCTGATACCAATTGTAGGATCGAGTGCTTACCGGTTTACCAAAAGCTATAGCTAGTGGTAATGGTGCAATTCAAATCTTTTAAACCGCACAGCAGCACAAGCACCATAGTTCGATCGCTCTACCAAACAAGGACAATTATTGCACCCAACATTACGGCAAAAAAGTACATCATAAAATTATCTTATTACTCTTTAATCAGGAGGAAATCTTACGTGCTAAATATAATACAAATTTTGTGTTTAAATAATTATACCAAATACAATTTTTAAAAAACAAAACATGAAAAAGTACATCAAAATCAAAATATATCAAAAATAGTTGCTAAAAGTGTTTAAAAAATTTATACGAATGGTGGATGTATTCAATAATGGGGTAATTTGGTGGGGGCCAATTTATTATTCGAGAGACTTGTATTAATTAGCGACTTGTATTAACGTGGACAATAAAGTATAAATTTGCCGGATTAAGTCGGCAAATCCTAATTCAACTCTCACTTAATCACTCGTTTTCTCCCTTTTTTCCCAAATCATTATCATTGACTATTTTGCATAGCACCGAATTAATATAATTCATTATTTTTTTAAAAAATATTTTATTGTAAAATTTAATAATTTTTAGTAAAACTAATTAAAAAATATGCACAAAAAATATGCTAGATAAATTTACATGATTTTAAAGAATTTTTTTTACTAAACTGTTGTGAATAGGTTTTTAATAATGAAAACTTATTGTGTATATAATTTCTTCTATTATCTGAGGTAACCCTTCATCGATATATAATTGTAGCACAACATATGTGTGGAGACTCGGACGCTAATCATCTTCTTAATCATCTTTGGGATTTAATTATCAATTAAGATAAACAGGGTCTAAAATTTTTTTTTCTGTTTAAATGCAAGTGCGGAAGGTAATGGAATCATGCTATTATACAAACCAGTATAATAATACAAATCATGTACAACATGCATCTAGTTCAACTAAGGTTTAACTACTACAATGAAGTAATGAAACCTATCTATATCCAAGTCTGGAATCACCACTCTAATCTTGATCTCTCATCATTTTCTCGACCCTGATCTTGTCCCACCTGTTGTCATGCACACATACAAACAAGACAACAGCCGGATAACTCCGGTGAGATATAAATATCCCATTATAAACAATGTATACATGCAGTTAACTGAATTAACATAAAAGCATGAATTATATCTTATCACATGTAGCATAATCAAACAACATGCATCAATACCAGTCTGTAAATAAAACATGAATCGTAATCTACGAAACATAAATTAATACGGATCTGTAAATCAAACTTTAGTCTCAATATCTAAGACTCGACTCATCTCTCATTCTAATCTTGGGATCCCGATCTAAGTTAGACTTTGGTATGCTGTATCGAATGTCTACAATTGACGTCGATCTACATCTAAGCTCATCGATACACCGTAAGTCTAGGGTCTTCGCAGTTCTGACAAAAACTTGGCGGTTCTGCCCTAGCTAGGCTGATCTGCCCTAGACTCAAACTCTGGCTCTGCTATAATTCGATAGACTAAACATATCAATATGATAATCTGCAAATATCAATGCAATAAAATAAAGTATGTGATTTTGGGAAACTCAAGTCAAACCTAACTCGAGTTGTGCAATCCCGAATCAACATTTATTTATACATTTATCTTCCCGATCTGACGAAGATGACATCTCCCATTCAACTCTGTCCATACCCAATCTGGGAATGATAAAATCAAACAGGTACAATATCAATATCTAACTCAATTCAATCCTGTTCTGATCAATACTCAAATCAATACATAATCTGGTCAATGTCAACGACCTAACAGTACAATCACATCAATACCGAATCTGATCAATATAAATCAACTGATGTTTCGACGGTATAACCATACAGTCTCGATATCCCCGTCAATCTAAACATCACAGATATAATACCAGACTTCGTAAACAATATCAGTATAAGTCACAATCTCTATCATAATACAAATCTGATATTGAATCTCAATCAAATCAACTCCGAAAATCATAACAATTACATACAATTATACGATGCCTACTATATCAGAAACACCATATATGATTCATATTCAATTCTGAAAATATCATAAATTCAAATCATGTCTAAACGTAACAAAACTTACGTCCAGTTGTAGCCTGCGTTGATAGGAACACAATACTGAAGTCGGATTCAAAAACAGACGGACGGATTTCACGTAACTCACGATTTTTCGTACAGAACTTGGAGCTTATCTTGGCCCTTCCTTTCCTTCCTTCTGATGAAGAATTGCATGTAAGTATATATATATATATACGAACGTCGCTCATACAAACCAAGTGGAAACCTTACGTTTTGCATGCCTGGCGCATATGCGCGCCCAAGTCCCGCGCATATGCGCCGGGCGTTCTATCCGACTTTTCATGGTTTATCTTCTCGCGCATATGCGCGCTTCATCTCGCGCATATGCGCCAAAGTTTTTGGACGGGTCGCGTATATGCGCGCCTTATCTCGCGCATGTGCACCGATGCTTCTGTAATTTTCGCGCATGTGCGCGGATACATGTCGCGCATGTGCGCGGGGACTACTCTTTGCACCATAATGTGAATTCTTTTTCGACTCTCTCGATCTGATCCGTTCCGTTTATAATCATAGTAATTATCAACAATAGATTATAATAATCATCACCAAATCCTTTCACATTAACAGGATAAATTTCTTGGACCTTACAATATGAAATAATTCTTCAACCAAGAACTTTGAGTTACATAAAATAATATGTAATTAATTTTTAAATTCTATTTTTATTTTTTCAGTCGTATTAACCAATGTATGATATTCTTTTATTGGGCTTGGGTTTGGGCTTTGGCTTGGGCTTGATTCATGCTTCAAAACTAGGGCTTCACATGTTCCGTTCGTGATCTCTTTTCTTGGACTGATCTTTATACAAACTTAATTAATGGATAAATACGGACTGATTTTTATTTAAATATATATTTAAACTAAAAGCTGACAATTTTGATTTTGTAAATGGAATTAATTCAAACCAAACCGGATAGTTTGAAAAATAAATTTGATTATATATATTTGTTATTTATGAAATTAAAATTTTTTTTTTTTTGCAAAAACTTGTGTGAGACGGTATCACATGTCGTATTTTGTGAGTCTTATTTGGGTCATCCATGAAAAAGTATTACTTTTTATTGTGAATATCGGTATGATTGATCTGTCTCACAGATAAAGATTCGTGAGATCACCCATTCAATTTTTTTTTTTTACAAAATGATCATCAAACATATAGGAAATAAAAAATGAGTAAAAATTGAGAAACTTAAATTTCAAATTCATGGTAAATAAATGAGAGTGGGTCTCATTTGAGACCGTCCCATAGATCCTAATCTGTGAGACGAGTCAACACTGTCCATATTCACAATAAAAAATAATACTCTTAACATAAAAATTGATATCTTTAACTCAAATAAGAGATTTGTCTCACAAATACTACCCGTGAGACCGTCTCACGAGGTGTTATGATGATATTTATTGCAAAACAATGATTGAGGAGATGAAAAGAATTTATCAAGATTTGAATTTAAAAATATATATTCATAATTTTCCTTTTTTTTTTAACAATCTTAATTTGCAAGTACTTGCCTTGATGTAGTATAATATTTAAAAATTAAGCATTTTGTATGAATATATTTCAGACGAAGCGTGTGCCCCTTCCGAAATTCTTAAAGCCCTTGATTTATAAATCCCTGAACTCTAAAACCCTGATCAAATACTACGAATCGACTGTGTCCGCTTCTCATTGAAGGATAAAAGTAACGAATTTCAAATCCCGTCGATGAATTTTCTTGTTTCTCATACTTCCGGTTAATGGGAGGTTTTCGATTTATCGAAATGCGCTTAGTCTACATTTCTGTGCTTGAGCTTAGAATGGATTTTGTGGGTTTGTTTGCGTTTCTGGGTGCTGACGACTTGCTGGTATAATCGGCGTTTTTCAATTTTTTAGTCACTACGGCTATGCGCGCTGTTGCTCTTTTCGCTCCCATAATTATCAAGCGATTTACTTGTTTTCTTGAGGTTTCTCGTGCTTTGTATAGTCGAACAATTGATGGCCACGATATTGAAAACGGGTTCAGAGGCGTTGAGGATTTTCTTCGTGAAAATTGGAAAAGTTCGAGTTTTGAGTCCAACGTGGAAGACCCCGGAGCTTTTCCTGATGCTACTGGTTCTTCGGGAGACATAGGTGATTCTGAGGGCTACAATTATCAAACGTCTTGTGCCAAACAGAATTTTATTAATGAGGTGAGGAATGATGCTGTGAGGATTCTTGAAATTCTTCATCAAGATGGTCCGGGATTTGATACAAAACCGGTGTTAAATGATTTAGGAATTAGGGTTTCAGGTCTTCTTGTGAAAGAAGTTCTTTTTGGTATCTTAAAGACTATAAATTATGCGAACAGAAATAGGTGTGCCAAGCTTGGTTACAAGTTCTTTGTGTGGTCTGGTGAACAAGATAATTACAGACATACAGTTAATGGTTATCACATTATGATGCAGATCTTTTCAAAGTCTGAAGAATTCAAGGCAGTGTGGAGATTGGTTGACGAGATGATTGAGAAAGGGTATCCTACTACCGCACGTACTTTCAACATATTAATATGTGCCTGTGGTGAGGTTGCATTAGCTAGAAAAGTTGTGGAGAGGTTCATTAAGTCAAAGACGTTTAATTATAGACCATTTAAACATTCTTTCAATGCGATTTTGCACTCTCTTTTGACACAAAATCAGTACAGACTGATAGAATGGGTGTATCAGCAGATGTCAGTTGAAGGCCATTCCCCAGATGTGTTAACTTATAATATCATCATGTGTGCCAAGTTTCGGTTGGGGAAGCTGGATCAGTTTCACAGATTACTAGAAGAAATGGGCAGAAATGGGTTTTCTCCCGATTCTCATACATTTAATCTCCTTCTACATGTTCTTGGTAAAGGGGACAAACCAATAGCAGCACTGAAGCTTCTGAATCACATGAGAGAAGTAGGTGTAGATCCAAGTGTTCTTCACTTCACGACATTGATAGATGGGCTCAGTCGGGCTGGAAATTTGGATGCCTGCCTTTATTTCTTTGATGAAATGATGAAGCATGGTTGTATGCCTGATGTAGTCACTTACACCGTCATGATAACGGGGTATGTCGTGGCTGGTGAGCTTGATAAGGCTCGGAAAATGTTTGATCAGATGTTTGAAAAGGGGCAATTACCTAATGTATTCACTTACAACTCGATGATTCGTGGGCTCTGTATGGTTGGTAAGTTTGACGAGGCTTGGTTGATGTTGAAAGAAATGGGATCAAAAGGCTGTAATCCGAATTTTCTTGTGTACACTAGGATGTTGAGTTACCTTTGGAATGCACGAAAAATGGATGAAGCTCAAGAAGTAGTGAAACATATGGTGGAAAGGTGGGACTATGTTCATCTACTTGGGAAAATCAAGAGATACAGAAGATGTTAGCAAGCATATGGAGTTCCTAATTACAAGTGATCTATTGTAACATGTTGGCGAAAATGTGCTCAAACATGTAGCCGTTCGCCTTCAGAAGCTGATGTAAGTTTAGTAAACCATAATTTTGATAGTTTTTTTTAAAAAAAATGATATACATATATCATGCTCGTGTTTTGATGATAAGTAATATTTAAAAGAATCACTTCGTTACACTCATTATTTCTGAAATTCAAATATAATTACCCATATGAAGGCTGCTCTAAAAGGAATGTCTGTCAATTGGATTTTGGATGCAATAAATGCTTTGCAGTTTAAATCAAACATGATCTGATTTTTCACGCTGCTATCCGAGAATTTTCAGCCAAAAAAAATTGCCTGAGATAGGCTATTGGAATTGGCTCTGTATCTTATTTTTGCAACTTTAGCCACGGTTTATATAGGTGAATCCATGGAGGCCCGATTTTACATATGTTCCCATAGGGGCATCAAGAGGCAACAGAGACGGGCTATGACAGCGGTGTGTCTAAATTCCAGTTCTAACTAAACCTGAGGGCGGCCCATATGCCTTCTATCGATTCCGACCATATTTCTAATACCTGTCACGAAAGGTTTAATAACATTCAATGTAATATTGGTCTACAATTTTAATACCAAAGATTTAGCAAAGGGTTAGCTTTACAATCAAAGTTATCAACGCCATGTAAATAAATATTTTCGTTTGTATTCATGTCAAAATAAACCTAAACAACTTGAATTTGTAAAAGCGGAACGTCTGGCAGCACGAACTCTTCCTCCGAGAGCTTGAGACGGCTGAGCAATGTCTAAAATGTGCACACAAAATCGAGCCTCGGCGAATTTAGGCCTATCATGAACCGGATTAATACAGCATGGAACAGAGTTAAATCACAGTAGTACGTTGACATGCTGGTGAAGAAGAAGGATTGAAATCAAGAGGTGGATTCAGCTTAATGGGCTCCCTTAGAAGCTGCTGAGCCACACGATCGGCCGCTACTGATTGCCCATTATAAAGTTCTCCATTGCCTTCCCTTCCAAACCGCTTTTTAGAGAGATCGTTATCAAATGCTGTCGATTCTTGAAATGCATTAGATTCTGCATATACCCCTCTCAGAATATCCGGATCCCAGTAAGAGGGGCGCTTTGGTTGTAAAAAACCTCTTGATGCGGGATGGGCCCGATACCGCCAGTTAGAGGAGTGGAGGAACCAGATGTAAAGGGGCTAGATAAGGGCGAAGGGGACATTCTCCCATTCATGTGGGGGGGGATCTTGGATGTAGAAGAGGACTCCCAACTGGAGACACAGGGTACGATATGTTCCCTGGAGAATAGGAATCACTGTTGATGACAAGAAAAGAATCAGAGAACGAGTGAGACTTTCAAAACTACCTTAATGTCACAGTTACACAAACACCACACATTTACCAAGACCTCGAATGAAAATTGGATTTTGATATTCTGGAGGAGTGGATGGCAAGTCTTTCCATGTCCGATTGCAGAAGACTTCTCACAGGAACAATAATGCCCTACAGAAGATTCATTGAACATGTTTTATCTCTGATATATACACGGAGAGCGAGTGAACTTCAAATGAAAAGCAAGGTTACTGTTTCGATTTTCGAAAGCTTTAAAGAAAAAAAGAGCAAAATTATAACTAAATCTACTCACCTGAAATATGAAATTAGACAGGCGCACACACACATGAATATATACATATTTGCCCCAGATAAAGTAGTGTACCATGGATTTTACAACATTTGTCCCCGCAGGATACTCGGAAGCAGTTGTTATTTCTTTTGCTGGAGCAGCACCTTTCACAAAAGAATGCTCCAAAATCTGAGAAGCTGTGGGACGATGCAGGGGATTCCGCTGCAAACAGAGCCTCACAAAAGCTTTGCCTTCTTCTGAGAGGTGAACAGGAATTGTTGGAAGTTCTTTGCTATTTCCAATCTTGAACATGGCTGCCACTTTTAATCACAAAAGACCCAATATGTACAAATAAACAAGAATGAAAATCAAGTCCTGAAATTAGAGTCCAAATAGTTTCACAAACCCCTTCGTACTGGCTCCAAGGTGGTTTGGAAGAAGCCATTTCCAAGACTGTGCATCCAAGACTCCATATATCAACAGCTAGGTTACACGAGTTAGAATTCCTTATAACCTAAGCACAGTAAAGAAGAACATATTCATGTGGCTGGAAAGCAAGCACAAGAAACTTTAGGTGAGGTGAGAGATGAGGATAGAAATACTAAACTCAGGTGCCATCCAATAAGGGGTACCTTTAAAAGATAATGGACAGGATTGCCCTGCAATCTGTAAATAATTTACCATATGATGGCGCAAGCGAATAATCCTAACTCTTCATTTCCCATGTACAAATATTATTTGAAATGTAAAAATTTGACTATACTTCGAAGAGGATATTAAAACTCACATGCTTTGCCATGCCAAAGTCTGCCAACTTGACTCGGCCACTTGGGTCCACGAGTATATTCGCCCCTTTAATATCCCTAAGATAGATACTTTTATAAGGAATTCATGTCCCCGCCAACATCGCAAGCACAAAACCAGTCCAACCAACGTTGATCATATTTACCTGTGCAACGTATTCTTGGCATGTAAATAGGCAAGCCCCGACAGAATTTGTTTAGTATAACTGCGAATAGCTGATTCTCCTAACTTTCCATAATCTTGCAGAATTTTACGTATAGAACCCCCAGATACATATACCAAATATATATATAATCTATCATCCACCTGACCGGGGATAAGAATTAAAACATCAATGGAAGTTCAAGAGAAACGACACCATGTAAAATTTATTAGTGGTCCATACAAGTTACCATGAGTTGCGTGATCATAGGCAAGTTTCTTTCGATAAGAGATACATGTTGGTAACAATTTATCCACAAATTTTATGATTTGCTTAAAAAAATTAAAAATGTGTATAAATGCTCTTAACAAAGTAATTGTCGGCTTTTAACTGCTGAATAAAGTGCAAAGCACATTATCAAACTAAGTTCACTGATGGATATTTAGAAAGTTTACACAATAAAAGACCCATTATAGAAGGCATCCAAAAAAGTATAGCAGGAAAGTGACCGACCGATTCGGATCCATAATACTGCACAATATTAGGATGACTTAAGCGGCTCAGCAGCATTATCTCCTGCAAGAAACAGTGATGATTCCATGAATTTTCTCATACACATGATAGGGAAAAAATCGGCTGAAGATTTTCTTCAGAAACGACATGAAAATTAAGCCTCTGATCATTCTAATCGCCGAAATACTCACCTGTCCTAACTGCTTCGCACTTTCCTTTGATTTTGCATCATCAGCAAATAATGTTACTTCCTTCATGGCACACATTCCACCAGTTTCACTAAAACCCAAAGAACAGAACCCATAAAATCATGAAAGGAATTCAAGACAATTGAGTCAAAAACACGCACACACACACTGAAACAATTTCGAAAACAAATGAACAAAGAGGGAAGATACAAAGGAAACAATAACGCAATGGAAAACAGGAATAAACGAAAAACACAAGGGCATGCAATAATAATAGTGTCTCACCTATTAAAACCAACATAAACATGTCCAAAGGTGCCTCGGCCAAGCAACTTCCCTTTTTTCCATCGTGGACCAGAGGTTGTAGGATTCTCTGCTCTTCCTGGACTACGTGGTACTGATGGTGACGTTACAGCTGAACTCAGGTGAGAGAAAGGCGAGGAATTGGAAATTAATACGGGAGGAAGGGGGAGGGGATGACTTTGTTGTTTTGCATCATCGAGCCAATTATTATGTGATTCTGAGTTTCCTCCTCCAGCTCTAGGATGGAGCGGCGTTACAGCGCCACTATGAATTCTTGATCTGGGGCCAGGACTTGTCCTTCTAGGACTAGGATTAGGTGAATATTCAGGCTTCCTCTACTGGGCTGCCAAAATAATTGGCCCGACGTATATCCTCCCATTGAAGTATGCCCAGAGGTCTGACCGGAGCCTGGACTTGAGCATTGACCAGATCCAAGAAAGGGAATATCCGGATAAAGCTTTCCAGCAGGGAAAGCAGATCTTGTAACCTGCTCATAGCCAAAAGCTCTCATTGGACTTCTGGAGGGACTAGACATTGAGCTATCTGGAGCACTGCAAAAAGCACCATGAGGTGGAACCTGCAAGTTCAGCACTTGAGTGTTCAAAGGTCGTCTTCTAGAAGGTGGAGAGAAGGCATTTTTGTTGTTGGAGACATTCACTGGAAATGGTGTCTCTCTAGAGATTATTGGAACCACAGGGGACTGATCCTTGACAACGATGCTTTATCAAAACAATAAGAGAAAAAAGGCCTCATGTTAGTAAGTCGGGAACAAAACCTTCTATATTGAAAGTCCAAATTATACGAGCACGTTTTTGAAGAAAAACAAATAAATATCCTTCCCCACATTACTTTAGAGGACCGCTCACCTAGAAGGACCAATAGCAGCGGTTCCACCCCTAGAATCATGGTCAGATGCCAAAGGGCTACAACTGATGCGAACCAACTGGTTCATCACTCTCAAAGGAACATTCACTGGAGATTGAAGCGACAACCAGTTCACCGTCGAAATTTGATGGTTCCAACCAATCCCGGGCACATTCAGGCCTCAAGAGTGGCGGAGATGATAATGGTTTAGAGCCCTTTTCTGATTTTGCTTTTCCTTTTCGCTCGTTCTAGCATCAGTATGATTCACATTTGCAGAACCTGGCAACGGAAGTGTTTGGGCCAGAGGCCTTTCGGCAAAACTTTGACAACGTGCTACATGTTTGGAAGGTGACGGAGACCTTGAATCGGCTCTTGACTGAGACCCTCTCTCTGAAACTGTATCACCTGACCGTCTTCTAGATCCTCCCGATATGCCGGTTGATTTACTATCAGGACTCCTAAATTTCCTTTGTATTGTGTCGATAAATCTTTCTTTGATTCCTTTCTTTTTTGGTTCTTTCGACGACGACTTCCCCACCAAGAAGGCATGTTTTCTGAAACATAAGATCACAAAGCAAGACTGTATTCTTAATAACAAAACAGCTCATGAATAAAAAAATCCAATTCAAATATCATGCAAGTGCGTGTTGCCCCAAAACTTCTTCCAGAGTTGGAGTCTTAATAAAGGTAACAGGAAGTGAAAATTTTCAATGTTACATCAACATAACAGGGGAAATGTTTATCCAAATTACAACCTAAAGAAATGAACAGGTCAGTAGATTGAACAACCACAACTAGTTATTTTACAATTTTACAAGATCCTTCTTGCCAGTAGTGCGGCCATGTCTGTCCTTTCAACTCCAATTCAATATTTTCAGACTAAATATCAGCCAAATGAACAATAATGTGAAGCTAAATAGAACAAGAGATAATTTATAGCACAGCAACACAAATATAGCAAAAATATTATTATTATTTCTACTTAGCTTTCAACTATTAATCAACAAAACACTTCTGATCTCCATAATCAAGGCGTCAACAAAAAAAATCGATTTCTACTACCCAAAATCACAGTTTAAATTTCACTACAGATTCACAAGTACAAAACAAAATTTCAAGTAACTAATTAACTGTCATCAATCCCGCTGACACCAAATAAACTTACTCAAAATCTCAGCTTCTCACATCCCACGAACAAGATAAAGCTCACTCTCTCTTTATATTCCATCAAACCCGTGCCTTCAATTTTTTGAAATCCCCAAAATCCCACATGCCTAAAGACTACGCCCAGAAAATGTAAGCGCGTGATGTACGTGGATTGAGACGTTTCGATAAGAGCGCGTTAGGAGAGAAACGGTGAGAGCTCTCTGAGAGAGAGAGAGAGAGTTGTCTCTACCTAGGATGAATATTTTATTTAAATGTAATTATTGAATTTAAATTTGATATAAATTTTATAAAAATAATAGAGTGTCAATAAAATAAAATATAAATATTAATTTTTTTAACGAAATATTATTATCATAATAAGAGGAATCTGATTTAATGTAATTTCAAATAATTAAATTATCATATTGTCAATCTATTTTCAGACCATAGGATCATACGTAGACGGGTCAACATACCAAACATAAAAGTAATAATCTAGATAAAAAGTAGCAAAACTTTGTAGACGGTTCACGGATTTGTGAACGGTTTTATTGGTCATCCATGAAAAGATAAAAGTACTATTTTAGTGAAAATGGTAGGTGATCGTCTACGGCATGACGTGAGACGGTCTCATTGAATCACTCAAAAGTAATATTTTTCTGAGTGACCCAAATAAGAGATTCGTCTCACAAATACGAGGAGACCGCTCACACAAATTTTGCCAAGAGATGCCTGATCTGCGTAACTAGACGTACTTTTTTTTTATTTTATATGGAAAAAGAGTAGGTTGAGAGCGACGCGAATTCTATATAGACGTCAACCCATCGACATTACAATAAAAAGTAATACTCTTAGCATAAAAAGTAATGTCAAAAACTTGTGTGAGACAGTCTCACGAGGTCGTATTTTATTAGACGAATCTCTTATTTGGGTCATTATAAAAATATTATTTTTATGATAAAAAGTATTATTTTTTTATTATAAATATCGATAGGATTGACCCGTCTCACAGATAAAGATTCGTGAGACCTTCTCACAAGAGACTTACTCACGTTGGCAAAAATTGTGTGAGACGGTTTCACGGGTCGTATTTGTGAGACGGATCTCTTATTTGGGTCATCCATGAAAAATTATTACTTTATGCTAATAGTATTACTTTTTATTGTGAATATCGGTATGATTGACCCGTATCAAAGATTAAGATAGTGAAACGATCTCACATGAGACTCACTCAATCACGTTAATCCAATAAATATTTTGAAAAGCATTTAGCGATAACACAAACTATTTGAATATATCAAAGAGTAGGTCTCATGTGAGACCGTCTCACAGATCTCAATCCGGTGAGACGGATCAACTCTACCCATATTCACCATAAAAGTAGTACTCTTAGCATAAAAAAAACAATATTATTCATGGATTACCCAATAAATATCTGTCTCACAAAATTGACCCGTGAGGACCGTCTCACCAAATTTTTGCTATATAAATTCGTTTTTCGCGGGTGCTCGAAGGATTGATTTGAGAGCTTATATATGTAAAAGTTATATTTCAAATACTTGCAAAATATATAATGTAATTTTCAAATTCATCCATTAAATATCTTTTATAATCAATCTATTCTCTTGTATCAAATTCATCAATTGAAACGTAATATATATTATACTTTGGCTAGGGCCGAATAAGGTCACTTTTGAATATCACCTATTATTTGGTTTCATTAATGAAATTTAAGATCATTATTAATATTGGGACAGAGACGAGCACTATTGAAAATAAATAATCGGAGATCATTGTAGATTTAGCATCATTAAGCTAGGCCACTGTCTAAAATTTGAAAGGGGGGATGGCATCTAGCTTGAATATATAAGGGAAATTGAAGCTTATAATTATCGTATATGGAAATATATAATTAGTTTTACATGAAAATAGCATATGTTAACGAAGCATTTAATCTTTCAATACAATTCCACGCATACATTATGGATATTGTCATATGTTATATACGGTCCATCGGCATGGAAAAATAAAATGTATAATTATCTGATGATGATGATAATCATTTTTAAAAAATATATAAATGATAAATAAGAATTTTCCACCAATTAATTAATGTGAGTCAGAGTTGTATTCGGAATCGAAACATTAGAGTCGTGCTATATGTACAATGAAAGTTACGTACGTATTGGGTTATAAAGTGTATTTGAAATGACAAAATTATCTTAAATTCATTTCTAAAAGAGTTTTTCAAATAAAATACGAAGATAATTTTATCATTTCAAATATATTTTGTAACTTAGGAGTAAAACATGTCAATAGGCACAACGTCAGTCAAAAACACCATCAATTATTGGTTTCTACCAACTTTTTTGAAGAATTTTTATTGAAAATTATAATTTTCAATACCTCATTAGTCATTTCCCTTTCTTTATAGTGCTATGGGAGCTATGGAACAATGTTGGTGTTATGTACTCATATTACTCAGCATCAGACTGCGGATTTATTTGATGTCACCCTATCTATCTCAATAATAGATCCAATCGTGAAAAAATGATCGCATCTGTATTTCACGTGGAACAATGTATTCCATCATATGAAAAATGATATGATATCTCTTTTATCTATCCTTGAAAGATTACCCCAAGAATATCATCGAAGCTATCGAGAGACCGGGATCCTATTAGAATCAAGATTCAAGTGAAATTAGTTAGTTTCGGACAGAATCACATCAACAAGTGACATTCTTTCAAAGACCATACAGACACACGGAGCTAGTTGTACCCTTGTCTTGTTCCTCACACTTTTAACAGTAGGCTAAAAGTGTTGGCACATGATAACTCAGTATGTTTTTTTTTTATTACATTAACGTTATTTAACAGAAGAGAACCCCGTTAACAATACAAGTCCTCATGGTATCTATATTTAGTAGTATACACATCAAAAGCTGAATAGTGACAAAAAAAAAGTCTCATACAAAACACTATTAAATATCCGGTATGGTCGTGAGTTCAGAGAAATCTTTCTCCTGTACAAATCCATGTGCACTTCACCGACAAACTAGCTTTGGTTCCCTGATTTCTAAAGTTTCAATCTTTATGTCTAGATATAGTTACGTGTTTAGCGTTAACTGACTCCAGATTGCAGCATTGGGAAGAAAGTCCAGTTGTTTTGAGGGCCGGATTCCTTTTTCAAAGCTTTATGATCATTTGTCCACCACTCACAGTCGATGATGGATTTCTCCGAGACTTGTCCCTTTGCATTGTTGAAGTTGAAATCTTTGCTTGAACCAAGAGAGATTGTACGATGCTTTTGATGACAGCCATCTCCTTCCATATCAATAGCCATTGGGCTACTTTCATTCTTTGTTGAAGATGTTGCCTCTGGTGGGATTCTCGATGTGATCATACACGAATTAGGGACTGTTTCCTTCACAATACAAGTGGGTATATCTTCACCGTTTAGTTCAAAAGACACTCTGTGATCGACAGTTCCATTATTTTGTGATTCTCGGTCAGAGTTGGCTAATGAGACTACTTTAGAAATTTGGTTCTCTAAGAGGTTACTGTCCCGAGATGGGGGTTCGCCACCATTAGGTGTCAGGGTTCCAGAACCGAGCATCGATAGCCCGCTGTTTGGTGTCAAAGTTCCAGAGCCTAGTCTTGACCCCCAGCCACTGGGAGTTATTGATCCAGAACCGAATCTGGAACCCCATTTACGGTTAGAAAAGTGTTCGTAGCCTATAAACTTGGGAGCTTCCCCAATTCGCAATTCAACGGTTGCACGTTTATCAGGTAAAGGCGAAGACGTTCCAGAATTAGAAATAGCCGAGCCTGGTGATTTTACATGACCACCAGGGCTTCCAGGGTATGGGTAGGGTATATACTCGTACTGGGACAATGGGTATTTCAGATTCATCCCACTACATCTCTTGTTTCGAGCAAGAGATGACGACAAAAGCTGAGCAAATGGGACTTCTGGTGAGGAAGGTGTTGTCATTTGAACAGATTCCGGAGGTGGGGTAAATGAAGCAGTAGAAGGCTCAGTTGTGAAGGTAGAAAACAATGGAGGCGAAACTAATCCAGTCTCGTGAGCGTAAGGACCGATTGTGAAAATGGGCGCTGTCCTTCCTGGTGAGTAGGCATGAACAGAAAGTACACCTACAGGTGATTGAGTGGCAGAGGAAGGATTGGATCGAAGAAAATATACAGGAGAAGAGGGAGGGGCAATGAATGGAAGCATATTGGTGGCAGGATGATTCGAATTCTCAGTGACCGGAGCTATAATTCTCTGTGAAGTTGGTTCCGACAAAATGACAGCATGGCCAATTCGTTTGCTGTTCTTGTGAGAACCAAAACACCAGTAGAGACTCCACCAACTTCCCCATCTTTTCTTCTACGAGTGAACAAAAACAAGGCAATAATTATAGTATTATACTCCAAACACGAAACGAGATAGATAAACGAACAAATTACTCAAATCTATAAGGTTAAGTTACTCTCATAACAGCAACCCTGTGGAAAAATAAACGAGTCATACAAAAAGGATAAAGCATTCCAAGATCTACGGAACCTTAGTCCTCCAGAATTACACTATCCAAAACTTTTAAACACTGGTAGAGATACACCTATTCTTACACAATCTTTGTGAGTGGGTTATACAAGGATTCATCCATTCCAACAGACATTTGATTGGCTAAAAATTTCTTTAATCAGTGTCCTTCAGGCCAATTTTTCATACACCAAGGGCTCTGATATCCAGGGCGTAAAATGGATCGAATTGAAACGTAAAATAGTACGCTTTCTCCAAACCACCTAATCCATTATAATCCTATTTACATGTCCTTCGATTTTCTCACTTTATTTGTTTAGTAACGAAAATTACCCTGTTGGAGTAAGACTGAAATGAAGCATTTGCACCGCTGTAAAGTTCCAAATATTTAGTATTGCCACAACCCTTCAGTCCTATATCATACATAATCTGCATTTCTCTCTCAGATCTTATGGAGAGAACTCCGATCCTGGAATTTGACACAAAAGGCTTCTCATTTCAAAGGATCTGACAACAAGATTTGAAGGATCCAACCAAAAGCAGGCCGATTATGAAAGGTTTAACCAGACTTTTCTCAAGAAATGGACTCATTCAACACCAGACCAAATCAGGATCAGACAGAAAATGCGGTATCCTTGATTCAAAATCTCATAAATAAAATCTCAAGTGTCAAAACATACATCAGATCAGCGCATGAAGGAGATTTTTTCAAAAGGGAATCTAGGAAAATCTGGAATCTAATCTTTTTGACAAAATCAAAATAGTTTCTAGAATTTTTATTCTTTGCATAGTTCAAACCTTTCATGTACTACACTAAAAAATCATTGTAGCTCAAAAGTTGTATCATTTAAGTCTTGAGGTTGAAATGTGAAATTTTTTATCTTTCTCCGGTTGAACTTTATTGAATGATAACCCAACCAATGATTTATGTAGACTTAACAGCACAACTTCATGAGTCAAAACTCAATCATAACCACTTTCCTGAAGCATAATAAAATAACATTAACAAAGAATAAACCATCAAAACTCAATCTTTATTCCTCTTTGATCCAAACACATTCCCAATCCATCAACAGAATTTCAAACAGAACACACAATTCTTGAAAGGAAAATCCCAACACCCATATCTACATCAGGAAACTTTTCAAACGAAATCAATTGATACACACCTGCACCGTAGAAGGTTGAACTCTGCTTTCAGCAGTAACTATGGCGGTTGCTGCAGCATTCACTGTTTCCACGGTGTCCCGAACGCTGCTCATGGAGATCTTACGTCGGATTCCAGCTGTTCAACGTCGGAATTGGATGTATTTCCCGGTGGCGTTGGAGAGAAGTCAATCAACGAAAACTACACGGAAGAGCACATGGCATATTTCAAGACGGTGAGACAGACACAAACAAATCAAGAAATGTCTTTATAAATGTTTCCTCAGATATCATTTCACTCATAATTTTTGTTAGATTATTATTTTTTACTCAATTTATAAAAAAATTATTATTTTATAAAAGAAAATTTATCAGATTACTCCAATTGTTTTTAATTTAACATATTCATATGTTCGGTGCATCTCTCTTCTATTTTAAATTAAATAAAAATATATAAGTCGTTATTATATTTTTATTTTTTAACCTATTAGGAGCAATTGTCTGAATAAGTATATATATTATTCTCTTGGGATTCGTTTAATTAAGTGTATTTCAGCACAATTAATCACATCTTTTTATTTTTATTTTGAAAATATGTCTTTTTATTTTAAAATAATAAATTAAGTATATAATTTAAATGTTTATTTTAAAATTTTAATTATGATTAAGTATGTTTGATAATGCTTTGACAAATATTTAATATTTTTTAATGTGGTCTAGTTGCAAAAACAAATAATTTGTGATTTTGAGATTTTATGCTTTTATAAATATGAGAATTAATGCATAAAACTTAAAATTTTCATATTTATGCATTATTTTATTTATTTATTGGTTTGAGATAATTACAATTACACTAAAGATAAAAATATTTTTTTACGCTTACGCATGTGCTAATCTCGTTTAAGATTAAAAAGCTTGGAGCTCGATATTTGCGCTTCGAGACGCTTCACGTATTTTTGAACCTTGTGTATAATTACTTACAAAAGGGGGATTTATGTGTTTTATAGATGATGTTGGGTTTAAAGTGCGATTAGCTAAATTACTGGACACTAATCAATTCCGTCGATCGGCATTTTACGGCGCCGCGCAGGGCCAGAGTAGCTCGGCTAATAATGGTAAAACTGACGCCAGGTGGAGGTGTAGTGCGCATTTAATGTGGTGTACGTTTGGGGTTATGTGCGCCCACACCCCCAAATTAACTCCATGTCACGTGACCTTCGTGAGTTTGGTTTGGAATTAGGGCCAAAGGCCAACTCATTTTGTGACCCAACCCAACTTACCTACTGCCACTTTAAAAAGAACACCGATTTTTTTTTCAGTTTTATTTTTATATGATATTAATATTAAACTTTTGACTTTTTGTATTTTTTTTTAAAATTTTAACACAAACTTTTATATTCATTTTTATTTTATTTCAACTATTCAAATATCAATTTAGTCCCTCCATAATTTATCAAATTTCACTTTAATCCATCGATAATGATAAAAAATATTGTATACACACACAACGTATGTGCAGAGTAACTAATAATAAATAAAATATTTTCTTATATTCTTTTACATATATTTGATTTGATATCCTTATTTTATGATTATGATATTGAGTTTTTTTTTTTGTTGAGATAATCTCACGGAGTTCTATTCATAAGACGGGTTAATCATTTTCTTATAATAAAAAATAATATTTTTTTCCATAAAAAAAAATCGCAGGTGATCCAAATAGAATATATGTCTCACAGAAATAATATATTAGACCGTCTCACATTAGTTTTTGTGTATGATATTATATCTAATTTCTTATACCATATGTAATGAATTATTAAGATTTTGAATCTATTGTTAATTCAGTCATCCGGTTGATGAAGAGGATCATTTTTAGGATGAAATTTTGTTCGCAAATAGTTGATTCTTATATTATATAATAATAAATGGATTACCTTTTTTTTTCTTTTTTTTTTTTACTTTTGATCATTATTATCTATTCGAATTAGCGAGGGCATACACGTGCGAGGAGTCAGTTTTACCCCCGTGCGACAGAACATGACACTCTTTCTAAATTCTTTCCCCTTGTAATATTAACTACATGCTTTTTTGCACGGGTGGTTCCCTCTAAAACATTATCCTTTCCTTTCTTTGACAATGATATCTCAACCCCCAATATCTAATTCACATTTCCCTTTTTATAATTTTTTGTTATTACATTTTTCGAAAAAGCTCGATTTTTTACAAAATAACGTTATTTAGTGTTACATGTTTCGAATCGATTTGAATTAAGTTTTTTAGAGTTCTATATATAAACTTCGACAATTCTTTCTTTGGAGCTAATTTTTGCGATGGAGTTGGACACAATTATATGATCTTAACATGAAATTATAGTCAGGTTTGATATTTAGTGTTATACTATCCTAATGGGCAACCTGCTAATGTACAATAAATTTCATGTTTTAGTTGTTCATTCTTTGACATGAGAGAGTGTGTCAGAAGTCTCACATCGGTTGAATTAAGTTTTTGTTGTATATATAAATTAGGGCAATTTTCTTTCTATAAGTTAGTTTTGAGGTGAAATTATGAGCAAGTATATGATTTTAACATGGCATCAGAGCACATCTTACCATTATGTGTTAGACTGTCCTATTAGTCACCCACTAATATCTTGTAAACTTTACGTTCCAGTTGTTAATTTCGGACAATGAGTGTGAGTGTTAGATATCATACATCGACTAGATTAAATTTTGTAGAGTTGTATATATTAACATTAACAATCATCCTCATTAATACAGTATTGCCGATATTTAGTCGTGAGACGGCCAACTCTGATCATATTTACAATAAACAATAATACTTTTGACATAACAAATCAATATTTTTAATGAATGCTCCAAATAAAATATCAGTCTCATAAAACTAATATGTGATACCGTCTCAAATGAGTTTTCGTGAAAATACATCTTGTAAAATTCATCACTTCATTGCATTGACTAAATAGATTCTTATGTAAAAATAAAAATCATGGAAGAAGACCTACTTTACTTTTTATCTTCCACCCTTTTTAAAAAACTTTCTACATAGCTGTCATGGGATAGCCTCTTTTTCAGTAACTATAACTACCTCTACCATAGTCTTTTTATGTTAAAACCTTTTTAATTTGACTACATTGTTGAATCAAACTTCTCTCTCACAAATATTATATTAACTAGTGGCTCCTAACAAGGATCTTTAGCCTACTAACAAAGACAAAGTCCTAAAATTCTCGCGGTATAGGGTTTAAATCTCACTTAATTGGATAATTTTACAGTTACAAACTAGTTAAAACAGTTTTTTGAGTAAGATGATTCTGGTAATCTATTATTAAAACTTTGATATATTTTTTTAATAAACGAAATATTTTGATGATTTCAATTGTTTGTGATGGAGAGAGGAAAAGAGGTGGGAAAAATGGGATTGGAAAAATTGGGTCCTACCAAGAATTGCTTCTCATGGATTTATCACAAACTTACCATCATATGGGTTGGGGGGGAGAGGGGGCGGGGGTGGGGTGGGGTGGGGTGGGTCTTAGTATGCTTTGTGGTCCAACTTCACCATAGCTTAACCAGCATATCACATGCTCAAGTAGGTGGTGGTTGATACCCGCAATTAAACTTTTGATGATATTACATTATTTTATTCCCCTCACCCCATTTTCAATCATGCAAAACTTAATCAAATCATATCATATTAATGCATTATTATAGAGGAAATTCTTGAATTGAAACTTGGTTATGTCAATTGTATGCTAATGAAAAATAAGTCTTTCTTGAATTAGTATCACAATACTCGAGATCAGTCCAAATCAAATGTAAAATAGACAACGCTCTTGGTTCGATTTTAAATTCATCATATCAATTTGGCTCGAACAAAAGCAAATCTTGAACTTTGGAGAATCAAAATTGGTTTTTAAAAAAATCAAATTATAGTTTGATTTGGAAACCTGCAATCATAGATGGAGAGATCAGTATATATCTTCATTGATCAAAATCATAGGAGAGCAGAGAGCTTTCGAAGTTTAGTACCTAAGGTAACATAAATAGAGATGGGCTAGAGATTCATGTGCTAAATGGGCCTCGAGCCCACGGTGCTAGGCATCCTTGGCCCTTCAGCCACCTTTTAGGCATATGGATTTGGTAATGGCCCATAGTGTACAAATAATGTATGTATGTAGTATATACAAGGTTTTAAAAGTGTCCGAAGCGTAGATGTCGAGTTCTAAGTTTTTCAAGCTTAAACGAGATTAGTATGGACTTAAGCGTGAAAAAAAAAATTATTTTTAGTATAATTGTAATTATCTCAAACCAATAAATATATAAAATAAACATCTAAATTATAAATCTAATTTATTATTTTAAAATAAAAAGACATACTTTCAAAATAAAAAAATTAAAAAATAAATAGATACGATTAACTGTACTTAAACACAATTAATTTAAAAGCTGAACGTTTTTGTCAACCTTCAAACTTAAACGCGGTCAAACCTATTTTTCAGACCTATGGTATATACTCGAATTGAAACTCATTTTTCACCTGCTTATGTGTGATATAATAATTGATATGGTAGCTGAAACTTCTCATGGACTAGTTTCTTGAATCAGCCCAATCGCAAATGACCTCGACCATGGCCGTTGCACTTTCGACTAATCCATCGTCTTTGTTGCATTCTTCTTCATCATCCGCTACCGGTGCCAAAATCGTTCTTTGTGCCTTATCGTATTCTGCAACTTCGGTACCTAGAAATGCAATATTTCAGCCGGCTAAATATAATCATCAACTGGGTTTTACTGTTTTTCCCCAGTGGAATGGGCTCAAGCATCTGGGCGTTTCAATGTCGCGGTATTTTGTGAAAACAGGTATTTTTCTTGTATTTTATTGTGCTGTTTTTTGTTGGGTTTGTGAAGTTGAATATCGTACTTTCTATTAGGGACAATTTGTGGCGTTGGTGTGAATTTTTCAGATTTGTAACCAAGATTCTTTCTTTTGTATCTTTTAACGTGGTTTGCAGAAAAGAAGGTGAAAGTTAAAGCTAAAGGAGTGTATGCTTCTTTGTTTGGAGTTGGGGCTCCAGAGGCTCTGGTTATTGGGGTGGTGGCTTTGTTGGTATTTGGGCCCAAAGGTCTAGCTGAGGTTAACTACCGCATTTCTACCTTCGTCGTTTCCTGTTTTGAGAAAAATTTTGTGGGATTGTCTTTCATGTTGAGCCTAACATGCTAGTGAAAATGATAAGTCTTATTTTCCACGAAATATTTTTCATTCAGCAACTCTAGATGTTGGATTGGATGTTATTTACTCAGATGAATGGAAACTGTAGTTTGTTATTATTAGTAACGTGGTGTATTCAATTTTCCATGGGAATGTTACGGAGTCTCTGGTCCTAAGTGAAGTCCTTCGAGAAGAATAGTTCCTCCTCACCAAAGCGACACTGTTTTTGGTTATTATCATTGTTCCTGGATGAAAATGATGTGAAAAGTTGGAGATGTTGTAGAGATACTAGTCACATTAATTTTCCTTGCTCAGGATTTGATCCCGTGTCTAGTTCAATACTGTCACCCATGAACACCGTTCTGTTTGAGTGTATAATTTTATATGTATTACGGTCTGTATTATGAACTCAAGTTTAAGCTTGCAGTGAGTATGATTTGTATTTACAAATTCAAACTTCCTATACATGATGCACATTCTGTTGTAGATGAGCCCGGGAACTATACCCCCACCACACTCTTGGTAGAATTGTTTTGTTTTATAAACCATTCTTGATTTGGTAAGATAAAAAATTGGCAGAAAACTGAGATAGGAACTCTTAAAATTTCTTTTTGTTACAACAGGTTGCTCGTAATCTGGGTAAAACTCTTCGTGCATTCCAACCTACAATTAGAGAACTTCAGGCAAGTCTACATGTTTTGTTTAGTGTTCGAGCGTAAAAATGGTTTTTGTTACTTTTATCACTAGTCATTTTTTATTTTTCATTTATCTTGAAGGAAGTTTCGAGGGAATTCAAGAGTACCCTTGAACGAGAGATTGGTCTTGATGAAACCGACAATCAAATGCCAAGACCCTCTACGTCTAACACCACCAAGCCTTTGACTGAGGATAGCACAGAGGATTCAGGGGCGAATGTTGAATCCAGTGAGTTTCATCTATCTTTTTAACTATTCTAATATTTTTTTGCTAAATTAGTTAGATTTACAGATTCACAGGGTTGCTTCACACTTGATTACTTGAACAGCATTTTCTTGCAAAAAGATTAAAAAAAATAAAGATTGTTTGATTCTAGATTGGAAAAGTAGAAGTTTACTGATAGATGGTCTGAAGATCCTATATTCCAATACACACACAATATTTTTTGAAGACTTTGTTGACTAATCTTCATTAAGAAGCTGGTTTTCTATTTTGCAAATTCTATTCATTGATGGTCAGTGCGTCAGAACTATATTCTGTAGTTTCAGAGACAGAAGCTAGCTAAACTAAAATTCAAAATATTTAGGGGCAAATTTATATTGTTCTGTATACAACATAATATTGAAATTGATTGGAAAAGGTTTGTGTTTTTTGGGTTGGGGTGGCAACAGTTCTTGCCAGCCACCTTGACACCATCACTTCTACTTAACAACCGGTAAAATTCAGCACTTATGGGTTTGTAACAGATGGTTAAAACAAATTGCATATTGCTCCTAGAAATATATTTTATCAGACTTCAAAACTGAAGGATGAATCACCGGGCTGCTAATTTTCTATACACGCTAACATTGTGTGCCTTGTGATGCCTTGATGTTATTGCAACTTCTTTGAGAACAGGAGGCTTACCTGAAGTATATTTTATGCACATCAGTTCAGAAATGTCATTTGATTGATTCAGAGGTTCTTTTTTTCATATATCCATAACAAGATCGTTTTCTAAGGTTGTGTGTAGCTTGAATGATTTCTCTACGTATTTCAAACCATTGTTACTCCCCCACATCATTTTGACTGAGCATCAGGTCTTAGGTAAATATTTCCAAAGCGGCGATTTTGAGTGGATGACCTATCTGTCATTGATTAAACTCGAAATGGTGGATTAATAATAAAAATTGCAGATGGTGTTCCATCTGACAGTGTGGAAGAGTCGAAAGTGGACTCCTCGAATATCACGGCAGAAAAGCTGACTGGAGTTCTTGCTCAACTGCGGAAAGAGCAGGCAGAAGAAGCAGAGAGAGCCCAAATTCAATCCGAATCCCAAACATTGAACGCTACTCAGTATGGTATTTCAGATACGACTGATGTAGATTTTCAAAGAACTTCAGACGCGCCTCAAGAAGAAGCAGAGAGAGGCCGTATTCAATTCGAATCCCAAGCATTGGACGCTACTCAATATGGTTCTTCAGATATTGCTGATGTAGATTTTCAAAAAACATTAGACGCGCCTCAAGAAGAAGCTTCTTCAGAGACGATTCCAGCTCAAAATCCGAAGGCCGGCGATCTCCAAGAAGTCCCTTAAGCTGTGCCTTCTAGCCTAGCCCTTCTCCTGCAAATACCGAAAGCAAGGCATAAATTTCAGAATGACGATTTTTCAAACGTTATCAAGAACTTGTAGCATGCCTTGGGCAATAATGAGTCAAGTGTTTTTGTCTTTGATTGTGTGGTAAGCAAGAGAGTTTTGTCATTTGATGGTAGTCTGAGAGTGGGGAATTGTTAATTTACTCGTGTTTCTGTATCAGGATTGATCTTGTTGCAAAAATCGTCATGCGTATACAATATTTATGCAGAGCTAATGCAGCAGCTCTGTTGTATTAGTTTACATTCTCATGCTTTTCGAAACTTGAAAAGGTTAAATATGTAAACAAAGTAATTCATGGAACTTGATCGAGTTTATCACGATGATCACACTGATTGAAAATGGTTGTAGTTCTTTATCCATGTTTACCAGAAATCTTGAAGAGGTAAACTTCTTGGAGATGAGCAGAGTGAAACTTTACTTTTTATCTGATATGAAACACAGAAAGAATGTCGAGTGAGAAACTAAATGGTGAGTCTTGGCTTTAAACCCAATTATTAAAAAAATATTACAATATGATCATAATGTAGATTAGATTAAAATGGATAACACGTAGAAAGTTGGTCACAATTTGTGGCAAGCCATAAATACTACCAAACCGCCACACTGCCAGCAGCGGCTTTGCAAATTCAAGATCCCGTTGTAAGGCAGCAGTTCCTTAAACTCCGACATCCCCTGCCACCTCCTCCGCCGCAGCGGCCACCACCTCTACTCCTTCCATATCATCATCATCATACATCACTACCACTCTAAACACACCATCCTCATCATCTTTATCCAATTTCCCTGCCAACTGATAAAAACTCCTCCAAAGACAGCAGCAAGTCGATTTCTCCACAATTCCGTCAAAACCATCCCCGCTTTTGTAAAATATCAGTTTCTGGTTACAGTAAAACGCCAAGTACGGAAGATCGAAAGTGACCAGCTGGCATTGTTTTCTTCCTATCAGCTTCTTGGGCTTCACATTTCCCGTGCTGATGCCAACTTTCTTCTCCTCGGCAAATTCACCAGCCATTTTCTAAAATTAATTATTCATGCACACATTGCATGTATTTTGTGTAATATTTAAAAGCTAAGACAAAATACTTTGTCCATCTCAAGTAAAGATGGACGAGGACTTCAATCTTTAAAATCATCTTTCCAACAGATAAATTTATCATTTATAAAAGTCGAATAATATTCAAGGTCTAATTAATATTAGATTTTAAACGTAAGTTACGATTATATACACAAAGTAATTCCATAAAATTATTATTTAGTATAAATCACCTAAAAATAATTAAAAAGATAAAATAAATGCTCAAGTATACTATATCACATAGATACAAATATATATTTAATTAATAAATAGAATAACCATATTTAAAAGTGTCCAATATTATATGAATTAATTTTAATAGTAAATAAGGTTCGGTTTTTAAAATCTTTTGGGTGTTGTTTTTAGCGGTGTTCTAAAAAGCACACTTGAGCTCCGCTTAAGCTTGAAAAAAAACGGTTCGAATTAAGCGTAATCAAAGTGTTTAATTAAAGTACAATTAATCACATATGTTTATTTTTAATTTTTTTTTTATTTTGAAGGTATGTCTTTTTATTTTAAAATAATAAAATAAGTTTATAATTTAAATGTTTATTTTTAAATTTTAATTATGATTAAGCGTGTCTGACAATGATTTGACAAATATTTAACAATTTTTAATTTAGACTAGTTTCAAAAATAAATAAAGATTGTAATTTTGAGATTTTCATGTTTTTATAAATATGAGAATTAATGTATCAGACTTAAATTTATCATATTTATGTATTATTTTATCTATGTATTGGTTTGAGATAATTACAATTACACTAAAGATAAAAAACGTCTTTTCACGTTTAAGCTCGTGCTAATCTCGCTTAAGCTTGAAAAACTTGAAGCTCGACATACACACTTCGGGACGCTTCGCGCTTTTTAGAACCTTGGTTTCTAGTGTCAAGATGAAATCTGGAAAAGGAAGACAGTTAATTCAAAATTTTACGATTGGAACTCAAAGTTGAATTATATTGTATTAATTTATATTACAATGAGATTCGATCAATCTAGTATTGGAAATCAAGAGAAAATTTGTAATAAGTAAACTTTTATAATTTAGAGCAGGTATCTTGTGAGACGGTTTCATGAATCTTTATTTGTGAGATGAGCCCACCATACCGATGTTCACAATAAAAAGTAATATTCTTAGCATAAAAAAGTAATATTTTTTCATGTATGACTCAAATAAAAAATATGTCTCACAAAATCGACCTATAAGACCGTCTCACATAAGTTTTTACCGATAATTTAACACTTTTATATACAAAATGTGGTTTGGATTTATATCCAAAGCCGATGAAATAGGAACTTTTATATAAAATATTAGAGGGTTTTTTTATTTAAATACCCAACTTCTGAAAACCCTAAACCCTAGTAGCATAATTCTTTTATAAATTGCCCTTCATTGCGAGTCTCAGCCACCACTTCTCTCCTTTGCCAATACACTGCAGCAGTCATGGTTGCGACAACCCCAAACAGAGGTACTCTACTCTTGTTCATTTTCCTTTAATAATAATTGGAGTGATGGGTAAAGTTCACTAATTGGCTTGCTGATTTGTTTTGTTTTCAGGCCGTGGCGGTGGCGGCGGGTTTAGAGGGGGAAGAGGAGATGGAGGAAGGGGAGGAAGAGGTGGTAGAGGAGGTTTTGGCGGAAGGGGAGGTGGCGGTGGGAGTGCCATGAAGAGAGGTGGCGGAAGAAGCGGAGGAAGCCGTGGAGGTGGAGTCAGAGGTGGAAGAGGCGGTATGAAGGGAGGAAGCAGAGTGATTGTGGAGCCGCATAGGCATGAAGGTGTATTCATTGCTAAGGGGAAAGAAGATGCTCTTTGCACCAAGAATATGGTTCCTGGAGAAGCTGTTTATAATGAGAAGAGAGTCTCTGTTCAGGTCTGGAATTTCATTTAGTTGATTCGTTGTTTTGTTTTCTTGGATTGCCCCTTTGTTTATATGACTGAAGAATTGGTTGCTGAATAATTGCTGTTTGACTATTTGTTGTTTTTTTTACTTGTTTAGAACGAAGATGGAACAAAGATTGAGTACAGAGTGTGGAATCCTTTTCGTTCTAAGTTGGCTGCAGCGATTCTTGGTGGAGTTGATAATGTTTGGATTGTGAGTTTGCGAGTCTTTCTATATTTCAGTTTGATTTTGCTCTTGTTACCGGATAAGATGGGATTTGTAATCATATTTGATTCTGAATTATTATTATTATTGATTTCCTTTTATATATTTATTGTTCATACGAATAAGAAACCTGGTGCTCGTGTTCTTTACCTTGGAGCTGCGTCGGGAACTACTGTTTCTCATGTTTCTGATATTGTTGGCCCTGTAAGTATTTCGTGGAGCTGTGTTATTCTTAAAATTAGTTCATGAATTTGTGCTTATCAATCAACCTCTTTTCTTTTTTTGGCAGGGTGGGGTTGTTTATGCCGTCGAATTTTCTCATAGGAGTGGTAGAGACTTGGTGAACATGGCGAAGAAAAGGACCAATGTAATCCCCATTATTGAAGATGCTAGACATCCTGCTAAGTATAGAATGCTTGTTGGAATGGTGGATGTCATATTCTCTGACGTTGCTCAGCCTGACCAGGTTTTGTTTCTGTGTAGATTATGTTTCCGAAAAGTTCTCATGTGCGTGTTATCTTATGCTGAGAATTAGTTGTTTCCTCCTGTTTTACGGATTATAATTGTATTTTAATGGGTACTGGTAATTTTTTGTCCCTTTATTTCTGTACTTCCAAGAGTTTTAAATTTTGCTTCGTTTTCTGCTCGCCTTGTTTGTTCTCATTGGGAGTGAATATTTCCGAAATTGACTTCTGGAATTCTTTTTCTTGATTTATATGATTACATCTGTGAACAAACAAATGATGAGCCACTCGGATTCCCCTTCAAGACGTTATGGGTGATGCAAAAACCGAGTCTCTGATGTGTTCATGAATTTATACTAATTACTTGGTTCCTTGAATATTTTTTTAATCATTTTCTTTACCTTTACAAGTACTTGTGAAGGTTGAGCTACTTAGTCTAAGACTCGAAGTACCTGAGTATGATATTTTTTAAAAAATTTATTTTCATGTCTTTAAACCACTAATATTTCTTAATTATTTAATATATTATATATAATATGATGTCTAATTTTACGAGGTTCTGGTGTTTGATTTGTTTTTAGAAAAATGTAAGTGTTTCCTCTGGCTACCTGATGCATGCTAATTGAATTTGAGCGTACCAATTGACTCCTATACTAAGATCTACATGACGCTGCCCGCCAAGAGACTGTTGAAGTTTTGCTCTTATCAATGACAATGTGGGACGTGCTCCTTTTCCTTTTTCAGGCGAGAATTTTAGCTCTAAACGCATCATATTTCTTGAAAGCTGGAGGCCATTTCGTGATCTCAATTAAGGTTTGTGTTTCTGATTATGTTTTTTTAGCGCGATCTATTCGTTAGCGTTAGTATATGTAATATTATATAATTTGCTATGTTGGAAAGATGATTTAAAATTTCTTGGAACACTTCAAATAAAGGTGGAGATAAGTATTTATGTTGGTCTGGTTCATTTGAAAGTAGGTGCAAATTTCAATCTAATGATGCTTCCCAACAGATACATGTATGTGAATCAAAATGCTGCAGTTTTAAACTTATGTGTTTGTTTGCATAGGCAAACTGCATCGACTCAACGGTACCTGCTGAGGCCGTATTTGCCCAGGAAGTAAAGAAGCTGCAAGCGGACCAATTCAAACCTGCTGAGCAGGTTACTCTCGAACCATTTGAGCGAGACCATGCTTGTGTTGTTGGTGGCTACCGTGTGCCAAAGAAACAAAAAACAGTGGCCTAGGATTATCGATATTTCATTCTATCCTTTTCTTGCCTGTGCGAGTTGTATCATGATGAATTCCGGTTATTGAAGGTTTTTTATTCATCGGACTTATATTCTGCATCTCATATGCTGATACTTGGATGAGGAATTGTCGGTTTTATAATTTTATTATTATTAATTTATAAAGTAGGAGTGCCTTAATGGAAAAATTGAAAATACATGAATTATTTTTCAGGCACTAGTCGCCAATCTGAAGCATCGACTAATCTAATATTCACAATGTCCTAAAAATTATATCATGATATGGAAGACATGAACAAATTGAAATCCACTTCAAAATTTTTTATGTAATAATTCGAAAAGATATGACGTGACAATTCATCGTTGAGATTTGAGACAGGATTAACTTGAGAGAATTCAAGCTTCAAATATTGTCTTTCACGCTGGATAAACCTAAATTTATGACCAGTAATCCAACCATAAACGGCACCTCGTAGCCCACGATGACTTGACATTTTAATGCTCTACATTCTTGATTGGAAGCCCACCATCGCGTGGTTTCACTATTAAAATGTCTTGCCCTCCCCACTTCCGCATGCGTTCCATGGTCTGTTCGACCTGCAAGAACTCGTCAGAAATTGGTAAAATTCAACTGCGACCCTAGTAATAAACTGCGAAAATGATGGGGAAAGTTGACAGCCTAGTTGATTTTGTATGTATTTTATCTCTCATTTTTCTGACTAGTACCATATATTTTCCGAACTTCAACTTAACCATTTCGCTATGATTGTTTCTTGTTTCGAGAAAGAAATGGTCATGAAACATCAGCACTAACCTCCTTATTCCAGTTGGTTTTGTAAAGCACAAGCAAGAGAACTAAGGTTTGTAAAGCTGTTCCGGCTATCATACCTGCCCAAAGTCCCTGAAATCCTAGAAATCTTAAGCACGGTGATATATACATTGTCAAGTAACAGACCTCAGGGTTGTCATTGTAGGTCTAACAAGGATTATCATCCACGAAATTGTTTACCTTCACTCCCATATTAGCCATATAACCAAGAACATATCCTAGAGGAAGACCAAAAATGTAATAACATGCCATGTTGATGTAAGCAACTAGAGCTTGCCATCCACCTCCTATAGCAACACCTGAAATAGGACGATTTCTTCTCGTTGTATCAAAACTTGATATTGACGAGTACTTGTGCAATGTATTGAAAAATTTTGGAATTTGCCTATGGACCTGATATCACTGGTTGGACACTGTTAAGAACCATTGTGATTGCAAGGAGGCCCGAGAGGTGAGCAACAGCTCGTTGCATATCTTCGCTATTAGTAAAAATTCTACTGTAATGATTTCGAGTCAGAAGTACGATGAACATGCACAAAATCCCAATCAGGAGCGACTGAAAGACTGCGGCATAAACAGAGTATTTTGTAGCTCTTGGATGTCCTAATCCAAGCTCATTCGAGACCCGAACACTGAAACAGAATGGATGGGGAAATGAATATATGTGCAAAAAAAGATGCAGCACTATTTATTTATACCTTATAGCAGCATTGATCCCAATGAACAGCATGGCTTCCCAACCATTGACGTTCATGCTGAAAGATCAACAAATACAATTTTAAGAATCTGATATGCATTACTATCCAGTAAGAAAACTGAGGCACGTAATTATGATGTTTTAGCTCAAGATGATAATCATTTAAAAAGGCAGAAAAATGCCCATATATTTCAAGTGGGGCTGATTCAACTAAAAAACACGAGCCAAATGAATCTTGAAGATTGTCAGCTCATATTTCAAATGGCAGAACCACTACATTCATGAGACCATGAAAAAAGTGTGCTCACCAAATAGAAAGGGAACCAACAGCTGTCACAGCGTTGCTTAGATGCCCAGTAAGTATAATAATGCTCATGAAGTACCAAATCTCCAGGCACATCATGATAGCAGATGCAAGTGACAATCTGACAAAGGCCCGTATCTCCGTGAATGTAGACCACGAAAATCCCTTCCAACCATCCTTGCACCACCCCACTACATAAACAAACTGTGCGACAGCACTAGCCCAACTAGTCATATTAAATGCCATGGCAGCACCACTCACACCCCAATCAAACACATTGACAAATAACCAGCACATAATGACCTGTAACACCAGTATAAGAAACGCGATCCATGCGAGCACGGAGACTTTGCTCTGGGCCTGAAGGAACTTTTGGGTTGGGAAGGTGATAGCAAGTGAAAACAGTTGAGGGATGACCAGTAAGGTGTATACTCCAGCCAGATCTGCAATATCATCCTGCTGGCCTAGTAGCTTGAGGATTGGTGTAGCAAATATGTACAGTGGCAGAAGTAGGATGCAGGTGCAGAATAGGATTAGGATCGAGCGTTGCATGTAGATTCCTAGCATATAAACCTGACCTGCCCCATATGCCTGACCACATAGAGTTTCAAGGGCACTCCCCATGCCAAGCTGGTTGAGCAGAACACGGGATCAGATCTTGTTGCCCTTTTTTTTGCAGTTTTTAATTTAATGAAAAGTCACATATTTTAATCATCAGCAATCATCATACAGGAACACCGTCGAGTCTTAATATTTCTACTTGAACTGCATCCCAGATTAATGAGTACGCTGATAAAGATCGCCTTATGCACATAGCAGTTGCATTAGGATTAGAAGTAACAAAAAATCATTTCACTTCTTTCTAACACTTCGATGTCGTTTTTTGAATTCTTTACAGATTATTAACCTTCTTTACAGCCAGTGGAAGAGGGAGAGGGGGAAGGCATGCCAATCTCTCCGTTTCCTACTATATTTTCTGCATAACCACACATACATGTACATAATTCTTATTGCATAGTTAGCAAAAATGGAATTTCTGTTTCCCAAACTAAAATAAAAAAAAAAAGATAATTAACTTTAAATTTTTGTACAATCTATTGTCTCCAAACATTTGGACATACTCCCAGTCAATATATCCAGTTTCTTAGCCAAACATTTGAGTAAAGAGCACCCAAGCCAATGAAAGCCAACTTGCAATCAAAGGTTTGCATCAAGTATTGTTGTTATCCATTGAGATTAACATGTACTTTTCATTTTGTTTTCTGCCTTGCGTAAGTGTCGTCACAATGAATAAAGACAGAGTTGATTATATTTTTTATACACAAAGAAGTAAAGGCGACATGGCCGCAATGTTGACTTGGTAGCGGCTATCCATATGGGTAGTGCCCTCTTCTACCCATCACATGACACATATGCTGAGTAATGAATCATGACCATTTATCCATACATCATAATTTATCCACTCAGCACATGATAGCATGAACAAAACTCGCAAGTTTAACAAAATCTTGAAATGTAAATTTTATTTAACGTTTCAATTTGTCTCACTCAGTCACGTCTCATTTCGTTAAATTTTGAAATATTTCCAATAATTTGGTTAATACTTCAACTTATTATTTAAGTTGGTTTTTTAACAAAAACAAAAAATCAAGTCCTTTTACTGCAAAAATGCGTTTAAATTTTGCGTTCATTCGACAAAATACTAATGATTATACAACTCCTTGAGGGTATAAATCTGCAAATATATAAAAATTAAACAGCATGCAGATGTAATTTAAGATTTTTTGATGGTTCAATGATGCTCATTAATATTTGAAACTAGGGACCCGGGGAATTATTTAGAATATAAATAAGATAAAGAACAGATGATTCTTAAACCTCCAAGCCGCAGGGCAGGCTCCAGGGGGAAGCTGCCCAGGGCCTCCCTTGGCGGGGCCTCCAATTTTTTTAAATTCTTTTATTACTTTTTTTTTTTCATTTAAAACTTTTTCTGAAAATTTAAAATGATATTCAATTTTTTATATTTTTGTTCTTCTTTTCTTTCTTTAAAATCTTTATTTTTAAAAGAGATCTGTTTCACAAAATACGACCCGTGAGACCGTCTCACACAAGTTTTTGCTTCTGATTTTTGGTTTCGGAGATTCTATAATCTTATAATTCGCTTGTTTTACTCTTCGAAAGATTTTAAATCAATTCCATCATAATTATTATTTACATGTGTTGGTAGATTATAATTTCGTGAGATTATGCTTATTTAGTAAATTCTTTGAGTGTTTTTTTTTTAAATTTATATATGTCAATTCTTATAATTTAATAATGTTATAATAAGATATTGGATATTGATGATAATTATATATATTTAATTATTAGCTCGTATGTAATAATTTTACAGGAAAAGATTATATAGAATCTTTCCCTCGGGCCTCCAATTTCTAAAAACCACCCAAAGATTCATGTCACATTGTCACCTGGATTTTTCGGATTTTGTTTTAAAAAAACAGTCAACAGTTTCAATTCTTTAAGTTAACCTCTCAATTTCCACCGCAAAAAATCACTCATGCACACCCTCCATCCCATCTACCGCCGCCACAGGCCCCGGCCACCGATTACCTCCCTCCACTAACTCTTAAGAAGCAATTGCAAGCAAAATTTTCTGAAATAGTATTCAAATTCAATTTGATGGATTTTAAAAATAAAAAAAATAAAAATCAAAACGTATCCCAACAATGCGAGGAATTATTACGGAACAGACAAGTGTAACTCCGGAAACAACAAAGCACTGACCATGAATCCGAAAGAGAAGGTCCCAACCACGGAGAGTGCAATCGAAAACGCAGAGAGCTCAACATCTCCAAGATGACCTACGAACATGTTAGTGACCGAATTCGTTCCGAACTGGCACAGAATTTGAAACGCAATAGGTCCTCCAATTCTCCATAGTTTCACGGTTTCAATCCAAAAGACTGTCCACCAATCTTTGATTCCTTTGGCCGGAAGGTATTCACCGTCGTCTCCGATCAAATGAAGCTCTCCGGAGCTGCGATCAAGCAGAGGCGCCTCCATTTGTATGGTGGCAAAAATAACTCGAGGACTTGGGGTTGAGCAACGTGGAGGCCCATGCGTATTTATATAGGGTCGACGAGGTTTTTTCTTTACTTTCAATGTCGATTTTCCTTTTCTTTTTCTTTTTTTCTTTTTTTAAACCAAAACAGTCGATTTTCTATAAAAAAAGAAAATTGTGATTTTGTAATTCATATAAAACAAGTTATTCAAATCAATATTTTGTTTGTATCAAAATTTAAAATTAATGATTTACGAGCAGAAATAGGTATATATATGCATGATTTATATTGATTTTCAGAAGAGTAGTTCTCTAGTTATACGGTCTCACGAATATTTATCTATGAGACGAGTCATCCTTACCGATATTCACAATAAAATTTGTACAAATATGCAACGGTGGTTGTGACTATTCGGTCAGGCTGAATGAGTTGATAGATGAAATTGACTAGGCCCAATTAAATGTCATAACTACAGTTTAATGGGCTTTTATTAGTTGAACCAAATTTGGTATTTTCTTCCTTAAATTACAAACTTTATTCTCTGCCATGACAAAAACTTTAATTTCGTTCCATAATTTTTTTTTATATGTTTTGTTCTATTTCAGAGAATTAACTGTGAATTCAAACTTTTTTATTTTAATAATCGCGTCTAAATTTATATTAAAAAATTTTACTAAACTAAATATAGTCCTTTTGACCAATCTGTGCGACCCATGGAAAGTGCACTTACTATCAAAACCAAATTTGGATAATGAAATCATAAATTTAGATTATAAATTATGATGTTGCTGAAATCGGTGATGCTCATTGGGAGGTCGGATTTCACTGGTGGAGCTCGGTTCAAACCTTCGAAGGGTGGTTGGGAGGTCGGATCTTCACCTTGGGAGCTCGGATCAAACACCTCGAAATCAAGAAACACAAACAAGAGTGTTAGAAGGGGGCCGAAAGGTTGTTCCGGCGTAGCCCCTCCGACGCTCAAGTCAGAGAACAGAAAACTGAGAGAGAGTAATGTATGTGCAGAGAGAATGTGAATATATGAATTGAATAAAACAATGAACGGAACCTGGTATTTATAGGAGAATAATAGAGTCCTAGTTTGGCAGATTAGGATCTTCAGAATCTTCAGAAGATTTGATTAGATCTTGCCCAGATTTGATTTAGATATCATGCCAGATTTAATTAGATCTTTAATGGGCTTTACCTTTCTGGGCTTTGATCTCTGTGGGCTACGCGCTTAATATCTGAGTAAGAGCTCTCGTAGGTATGAGCCCGCCTGAAGCCAGTACCTTATGGGAGGTCGGCTCGGGAGCTCGGCAGAGGATCTCCAATCGCCCCGATATTACCTTCTTGGAGGTCGGCTCGGCTTGGGAGGTCGGCCAGGGAGCTCGGCGTGGGAGGTCGGCTGACCTCCCCGATCGACGGAACTGCTGTTAAGGGAGGTCGGCTGGGATGACCTTGGGAGGTCGGCATGGGAGCTCGGCGTGGGAGGTCGGCTTGGGAGCTCGGCGTGGGAGGTCGGCTGACCTCCCCAATCGAAAGAACTGCTGTTATGGGAGGTCGGTTGGGATGACCTCCCAGATGACCTCCCGCGCTTCCCTGAATGCAGAGTTCTCAATTAGATGGGCTACCGAGAGCGGGCCGAGCCCATCCTCAATCCGGGGGTATCACGAGTCCCCCCCTCAAGTCGAGCTGACGTTGTAAGCCAAAAGCTCGTTGTGGTTTGAGCTCTCGGTGGCCCATGGGCTGTCCTGAGATAGGTCGGCCAGGTACTTGGAGCTCGGCAAACATTAAATAATAACATGATGAGGTCATACTGAGAGAGGTCGACCGGGAGCTCGGCCCAACACTTAATGAAATAATAACACGAAGAGGTCATCCTGAGTGAGGTCGACCGAGAGCTCGGCCCAACACTTCATAAAGTAATAGCACAAGGAGATTATCCTAAGAGAGGTCGGCCGGGCTATGGGAGCTCGGCCCAACACTTGATAGATAATAACCTGATGAGGTCATCCAGAGAGATGTCGACCGAGCTATGGAAGCTCGGCCCAACACTGAGATGATAACCCGAGGAGGTCATCTCGAGGGAGGTCGGCTGGGAGCTTGGCCCAAATAATAATCCGAGGAGGTCATCCTGAGGGAGGTCGACCGGGAGCTCGGCCCAACACTTCATAAAGTAATAACACGAGGAGATTATCCTGAGAGAGGTCGGCCGGGCTATGGGAGCTCGGCCCAACACTTAGATGATAACCCGAGGAGATCATCCCGAGGGAGGTCGACCGTGAGCTCGGCCCAACACTTAGATGATAACCCGATGAGGTCATCCCGAGGGAGGTAGACCGAGAGCTCGGTCCAACACTTCATAAAGTAATAATCCGAGGAGATTATCCTGAGAGAGGTCGGCCGGGCTATGGGAGCTCGGCCCAACACTTGATAGATAATAACCTGATAAGGTCATCCAGAGAGATGTCGACCGGGCTATGGAAGGTCGGCCCAACACCTAGATGATAACCCGAGGAGGTCATCCTGAGGGAGGTCGGCTGGGATTTCGGCCCAAATAATAAACCGAGGAGGTCATCCCGAGGGAGGTCGACCGGAAGCTCGGCCCAACACTTCATAAAGTAATAATCCGAGGAGGTCATCCAGAGAGAAGTCGACCGGGCTATGAGAGCTCGGCTCAACACTTAGATGATAACCCGAAGAGGTCATCTCGAAGGAGGTCGGCTGAACTTTTTAATGAAATAATAACTCGGTAAGATCGTACCGTGGGAGGTAAGTTTGGCCGTGGAAGGTCGGCACAACCCTTCACAAAATAATAACTCGGTAAGATCATGCCGTGGGAGGTAAGCTCGGCCATGGGAGTCGTCACAACCCTTGAAAAAATAATAACTCGATAGGATCATGCCGTGGGAGGTAAGCTCGGCCATGGGAGGTCAGCACAACCCTTCACAAAATAATAACTTGGTAAGATCATGCCATGAGAGGTAAGCTCGACCATGGGAGGTCTGCTGAACCCTTGACAAAATAATAACTCGGTAGGATCGTGCCGTGGGAGGTAAGCTCGGCCATGGGAGGTCGGCACAATCTTTGACAAAATAATAACTCGGTAAGATCATGTCGTGGGAGGTAAACTCGGCCATGGGAGGTCGGCACAATCTTTGACAAAATAATAACTCGGTAAGATCATGCCGTGGGAGGTAAGGTCGGCCATGGGAGGTCGGCACAATCTTTGACAAAATAATAACTCGGTAAGATCATGCCGTGGGAGGCAAGCTCGGCCATGGGAGGTCGGCACAATCTTTGACAAAATAATAACTCGGTAAGATCATGTCGTGGGAGGTAAGCTCGGTCATGGGAGGTCGGTTGAACCCTTGACAAAATAATAACTCGGTAGGATCATGCCGTGGGAGGTAAGCTCGGCCATTGGAGGTAGGCACAACCATTCACAAAATAATAACTCGGTAAAATCATGCCGTGGGAGGTAAGCTCGGCCATGGGATGTCGCGCTGAGGGAGCTCAGCTCGGCCATGGAGCTCGGCCCAATACTTGGGAAAATTATGAAACTTTGAACAACGGATTTCTTGCCGAGCTGAGGTGAGTATTAACACCTGTCCATCGTGATCGTGGTCAGACGAGCTATGCTGACATCAGAGCTCCTGAACTGAGTGTAGATGAAAAACCTTGTAAACTTGGCGTAACCAAGATGAGATGAGCTTTGAGCTCCTGAACTGTCTAAGGGTGAAAACCCTTATAAACTTGGCGTAACTAAGATGAGATGAGCTCTGGGCTCCTGAACTGAGATCGGGTGAAAACCCTTGTAAACTTGGCGTAACCAAGATGAGATGAGCTCTGGGCTCCTGAACTGTCTAGGGGTGAAAACCCTATTCAAACTTGGCGTAACCAAGATGAGCTGAGCTCTGGGCTCTTGAACTGACTGGGGGTGAAAACCCTTATCATACTTGGCCTTATCATACTTGGCGTGACCAAGATGAGGTGAGCTCTGGGCTCCTGAACTGACTGAGGGTGAAAACCCTTTTCATACTTGGCGTGACCAAGATGAGGTGAGCTCTGGGCTCCTGAACTGACTAAGGGTGAAAACCCTTATCATACTTGGCGTGACCAAGATGAGGTGAGCTCTGGGCTCCTGAACTGTCTGAGGGTGAAAACAATTATCATACTTGGCGTGACCAAGATGAGGTGAGCTCTGGGCTCCTGAACTGACTGAGGGTGAAAACCCTTATCATACTTGGCGTGACCAAGATGAGGTGAGCTCTGGGCTCCTGAACTGACTGAGGGTGAAAACCCTTATCATACTTGGCGTGACCAAGATGAGGTGAGTTGTGGGCTCCTGAACTGACTGAGGGTGAAAACCCTTATCATACTTGGCGTGACCAAGATGAGGTGAGCTCTGTGCTCCTGAAGTGACTGAGGGTGAAAACCCTTATCATACTTGGCGTGACCAAGATGAGGTGAGCTCTGGGCTCCTGAACTGGCTGAGGGTGAAAACCATTATCATACTTGGCTTGACCAAGATGAGGTGAGCTCTGGGCTCCTGAACTGACTGAGGGTGAAAACCCTTATCATACTTGGCGTGACCAATATGAGGTGAGCTTTGGGCTCCTGAACTGACTGAGGGTGAAAACCCTTATCATACTTGGCGTGACCAAGATGATGTGAGCTCTGGGCTCCTGAACTGACTGAGGCTAAAAACCCTTGTAAACTTGGCGTAACCAAGATGAGGTGAGCTCTGGGCTCCTGCAAAACATGGTGAAAACCCGTGTAAGCTTCAATAATTTTGAAAGAAAAAGTGTAATTTTAATAATGTAACTGAATATAGCATCGAATACTTAGGTCCTTTCTACAAAAGTAACTGACAGAATAAAAGAAATTAAAGGTATAATATCTAAGTGATGTTATTTGCGGAGGTTGTAAGCATTTCATGGCCTCCTCAATTTCTTCTCTGCCAGATCTTCGAAGTAGTAGGCACCCGAGCTAAGCTTATCCATCAACTTGAATGGTCATTCCCATCTTGGATCTAACTTTCCCACGTCCACATCTTGAACCTTCTTCCAAACTAAGTCTCCCACTTGAAAGCTCCTTTTGAATGACCTTCCTATTGTACGATTGGGTTGTGCGTCTCTTGTAAGCTTCCATCCTTATGGCCGCGGCTTCCCTCTTTTCTTCCAAGAAATCTAAGTCTGCTGCTCGCCTCTCACTGTTTCGTTCATCATAGAATATTACTCGGGAGGTCTCTTCGTCATCTCTGCCGGGAGCACTGCCTCATTTCCATAAACTAAGCTGAAAAGCGTCTCCCTGATGCCAATCTTCAGAGTGGTTATGTACGACCATAGCATGCTTGGGAGCTCTTCCACCCAATTTCCTTTTGCATTCTCACGTCTACGTCTTTGCTCAATCTTCCCACAGACGGCGCCAATTGATGTTGCTGAAATCGGTGATGCTCATTGGGAGGTCGGATTTCACTGGTGGAGCTCGGTTCAAACCTTCGAAGGGTGGTTGGGAGGTCGGATCTTCACCTTGGGAGCTCGGATCAAACACCTCGAAATCAAGAAACACAAACAAGAGTGTTAGAAGGGGGCCGAAAGGTTGTTCCGGCGTAGCCCCTCCGACGCTCAAGTCAGAGAACAGAAAACTGAGAGAGAGTAATGTATGTGCAGAGAGAATGTGAATATATGAATTGAATAAAACAATGAACGGAACCTGGTATTTATAGGAGAACAATAGAGTCCTAGTTTGGCAGATTAGGATCTTCAGAATCTTCAGAAGATTTGATTAGATCTTGCCCAGATTTGATTTAGATATCATGCCAGATTTAATTAGATCTTTAATGGGCTTTACCTTTCTGGGCTTTGATCTCTGTGGGCTACGCGCTTAATATCTGAGTAAGAGCTCTCGTAGGTATGAGCCCGCCTGAAGCCAGTACCTTATGGGAGGTCGGCTCGGGAGCTCGGCAGAGGATCTCCAATCGCCCCGATATTACCTTCTTGGAGGTCGGCTCGGCTTGGGAGGTCGGTCAGGGAGCTCGGCGTGGGAGGTCGGCTGACCTCCCCGATCGACGGAACTGCTGTTATGGGAGGTCGGCTGGGATGACCTTGGGAGGTCGGCATGGGAGCTCGGCGTGGGAGGTCGGCTTGGGAGCTCGGCGTGGGAGGTCGGCTGACCTCCCCAATCGAAAGAACTGCTGTTATGGGAGGTCGGTTGGGATGACCTCCCAGATGACCTCCCGCGCTTCCCTGAATGCAGAGTTCTCAATTAGATGGGCTACCGAGAGCGGGCCGAGCCCATCCTCAATCCGGGGGTATCAAATTAAAAAGAGTGAGTCTCATATCTTACGGAACCCTACCGATATTCACAATAAAAAGTAATACTCTTAGCATAAAAAATAATATTTTTTCATTGTTGATCCAAATAAGAGATCCGTCTCACAAATACGACCCGTGAAACCGTCTCACACAAATTTTTGTCAATTAAAAAATCCGAGTCAATGTCATTAAAAATGGGATTCTCGTGTTAGTGTTGTTCGGGTTTGGGTCTGTGTTGGGCACCGACCAATAAAGTAATGGGCCAAATATGAGGAAGTGTGGGGGATGAAAACGCACCAACTTATTGGGTCTATCCATTGTATTTGACCCGACCCGGTGGATTAGGCAAATCAAAATTGTATTATATAATTCCATTTTGGGTGAAAAAAAAAAAGGAGAGTGATTGATATTAAAATACTAAAAGTCAAGTGTGTATTTTTATTCGCCAATAAAAATAAAGTTGCTTTTCTTAAGCTATAAATTATTGGCAATGGTGGGGTTGGGTTGGGTTCGGTTGATTGTTGTTCGGTCGAGCGATTTGTCAATAATATTTTAATCCCCTAATTGTCACTTACATGTCAATGCCTCTGCTACAGTCGAGTTTTTGGAAAATAATTAAAATCTTATTATTTTATTTTATAATTATTACATTCACAAGTGCTCAAAAGAATGTAGCCAAACAACATAATAGATTGAATCTCATATTTCAATTATTTATATGTTAGTTACACGAGTAGAACGAATTTCAAATATTTTTATTGTCGAGTGATCTTGAAATTCATCATAACTTATATGAAATATTATATAAATATAAAAATAGATAAATTTAAAATTTAAAATCTTATTTATCTAAAACAACAAAATTATATTTAAAATTTGAGTGGGTCTCATGTGAGACCGTCTCACGGATTTTAATCTGTGAGACGGGTCAACCCTACCCATATTCACAATAAAAAAGTGATACTCTTAGCATAAAAAATAATACTTTTTCATGGATAACCCAAATAAGAGATCCGTCTCACGAATACGACCCGTGAAACCGTCTCACACAAGTTTTTGCCTTAAAATTTATAAATCTAAAACCATCTATAAGTGGAGTTGGGTTTAAATTTTAAGGCAAAAACTTGTGTGAGACGGTCTCACGAGTCGTATTTGTGAGATGGATCTCTTATTTGGGTCATCCATGAAAAAATATTACTTTTTATGTTAAGAGTATTACTTTTTATTGTGAATATGGGTAGGATTGATACGTATTGAACGAGAAGTTATGGCAAAGTGCTTTTTTACCACCCCCAACAATTTTCAATCAAAAAAAGAGTGGCAGTGTGGCGGTTGCATCAGTAAATGCGCGTACTTTCACCGATCAAACCCCCACCGTTGCTCACTCCAAAAAAAATCTTCACCGTCGGATCGTAGGCAAACAGACGTGAATAGAGAAGCGTGCTTTAACTGGACTTCCCACTTGCAATTTCAGCGGCTTTCCAAGGCGCGTGGGCTTTAGCATTGGATTTATTAATTAATGATATTGTTTTCATCGTACTTGGACATCCTATTTTTCATAATTTATATATATTCCACTCCATCTATATCTATATTTAGTAAAAAAATAAAACTTTTAACACCTGAGTTAATCGAGTAGAAAATCAAAATCACAAAATTGATTAATAAAACAATGTAATGAAAATTTTATGATATATAGTATGTCTCTTGTGAGACGATCTAACAAATATTTATTTGTTTAACGGATCATTTCTACCGATATTCACAATAAAAAATAATACTCTTAACCTAAAAGATAATATGTAATATAATTGTTTATATATCACGTCGGTGTGTGAGTTCATTATAAACAATTATATTACATAAATATTTATATCTATAAATATAATTACTCATATTAGAAAGGAGTTCAAACAACCTTCGGAAGGGAAAAAAAAGACTTCGAACGAAAATATGAAGCACATCCAAAAAAAAATATTGTTCTCACGATTGCGGATAAGGTTTAATCGAGCTTCCAGTGTGACAACTTTATGAAATTGGTATTATTATTATTATTATTATTATTATTATTATTATTATTATTTTCATTAAAAACGGCTGTCCTACAAACATTGCCTCCATGTAAAAAGGTGGGCAGTTTCTCATATTCTGACATCTTGTTTTTATTATTTAGTTTGAATCTGTATTTTTGAAAATAATAATAAAATGATATTATTATTGTTATGGGAGATATTTTTATGAGACGGTCTCACGAATCTTTATCTGTGAGATGAGTCAACCCTACCGATGTTCACAATAAAAAATAATATTCTTAGCATAAAAAGTAATATTTTTTCATTGATGACCCAAATACGAGATCCGTCTCACAAAATATGATCTGTGAAACCATATCATACAAGTTTTTGACTATTGTTATTAGGGCATCCGCATCCGTTCTCATTAATCCATGTTAATAACTCTCCATCTCCTCAAAAATTATGGAGTCCACGAACCACATATTCATTACATTAACACTTTCCTATTATTAACACACACCCACATTCATTTAATATCAACTTTCATTATTTGTGGGTCTCACTGTCCACTTACTCATTTTTTTTTATTTTTAATTATTTCGATATCTTTCTAATATTTTTAAAATTTTACAACAAATATCACTAAAAATAAATAGTATTATTAGCGACGGTTGTTAAAAACCGTCGCAAGTAGCGACTTTCATTAAAAAAACATTCACAAGTAACGACGATTTTCAAGTTGCGACGGTTTACGAAAAACCGTCGCTATTTGCGAAATAATTCCGTTCATTCTGATTGATTTCTTGGCTGCCATGTAACCCAAAATTAATAATTTCTACACCTATATTGGTGCATGAACATTAATGGGCGTTAATAATCACCCGTTAATGCACCAATGTGGATGTCCCTATGCATAAGGCATATTAATATTATTCAAATATATTTGGTCAGATTAATGAATTCAGAGGCCACCACGTAGGTTTCGAAACTAAATATATATCAACCACAGTAGTAATTGGGCGACGTCAAGGAAATAAAATGAGGGGGAACAGTGGTGGCCAAGTTGGACATTTATTCCCATTTCCCATCATATGGCATTATTCCATTATCGAGGAGTCATTAATCATCATCTTTTGTGATTTTGGTTTCCAAAGATAAAAAGGCTTTATAGCTGGAATCATATTCACTTTTTATCACAATAATAATAATAATAATAATAATAATAATAATATAATATTCAGTAAACAACCCATTCACAAATGAATTCCCAAATGAAATGAGCTGAGTTAAAAGATAATTTTTTTTGTAGAATTTGAGTCAAATATCGAATAAAATTATTACTAGTAATAAATCATTATTTTATAATCCGTATCAACGGTTTATTCCTTCTTACTCCTGCAGGCAGTGCCTGCAGAGGTACATCCAAGGGTCAGAATTTTTTCTGGCCCAATTTTTATTTTTTTTTAAAAAAAAATTTCCCCATGAGATTGAATCTCAGCCATTGATCCTGGGTGTGGGCACTGCCCCCACACCCAGGATCGAACTTACCCTAGATTACCAAATAAAAGTGGTGCGACGGCATGACTTCACTTCTCCAACCGATTTATAGTTTTTTCATAAAAGCCGACGAATTTTGTGGGGAATGTTATTTATTAGCCGGGTCCAAATAAACCCGTTCGGTGCGTAAAATCTGGACATTTTAGAAAAGTTCCTTGAAAAATAAAACGTAAATTAAGAAAGAATAGGTCTCTTGTGTGATGGACTCACGAATTTTTATCTGTGAGACGAGTCAACTCTACTTATATTCACAGTAAAAAGTAATGTTTTTAGCATAAAAATTAATATTTTTAATGGATGACCCAAATAAGAGATATGTCTCACAAAATACGACCATGAGACAATCTCACACAAGTTTTTACCATTAAGAAATGACCTTTTGTAACATGGTTCAAGTGTTATCACCCTTTTTTTTTTACTTTAGAATGCTTCGAGTACGGGACTGATCGAGTTAATAACTATTATCAAAAGTAAATTTTTAAAGTACACTTGATTTACAACTGAGACGATCTCAACGACCAATTTCATTGAATATATATATATATATTTTATTTGGGCAATATGTGAAAAATAATAATATTTTTAAATCAAAAATATTATTTTTTTATACTAAATATGATCATAGTTTTTTATACAAAGTATGATCATAGTTGACCCTGTTTCTAAAATCGTCTAACAAAATATTTAATTTTTAAAAAATCGATTTTTAAATTTACTTTCACCAATTTATTGTCAAAAACTCAAAGTTTTGACCTTTTTGTCGAAATCACAAAACAAAGTCATAATCTGTAACGCGTGTCGAGCACGGGACATGATTGGCGGCTGTGGACGGGAAGTCATCCACGTCAGCCAATAATAAAATTTTATTACGTCAATGGATTAGTTTCTAGCTTCTCGCCGCTGTGTGAACATACATACATTTACATACATGACATGCGGTACATGTGTTTTTTGAAATTATAGAATCAATTTTTTAAATTGTAATTATAAAAAATAATTGATCATATTAAAAAAAGTTTGTTAGTAAAAAATATTATAGGGCATAAAATGGTGATTATTTTTTTATAGAAATCCAAAATCGTATCATGTATTAAAGAAAAACCCATTTCAAATTCTTGAAAAATATAATTTGTATCACTAAAACTACAAAGAAAAATAATTTGAACCTTATATTTTGCTTTTGGAAAGAACGAGTTGGATTTCGTGTAGGGATTGAGTAGTTTCGGTGGTGTTGTGGACTCCATTAATACCAAAATTTGTCGTTAGCTTTTGTGTGAAATTCTTTTGCAACTCTTGTGTCAGATGATACACATGCTGCGTGCGAATTTAAGAAATCTGGGCCATTGGTGGCGCACACGCGCCGATTCCTATTCAAGTCAGCATTTGTTCTTCTTTCTTTCTTTTATTTATTTAGATAGTATAATTTTAACGAACTTTTAATTTGACTTTTAAATGCATTTGGGTTAACGTCTTTATGCATGTTTGGTGCAATAAATTATCGACACATCTTCGTTCGTAATGGGATGTGGATCCAACTATGGTGGTTTAGGAGAAATATCAACCATCAAAATAATTTCTTTCATCTAATTATAATGTGAAAAAATTATATTATTTTTAGAAAGCAAATCAAATTAATATTTGGAAACCGCCCTTACGTTTTACCATGTTTCCGCCGCGGTATGGAGTTTCCTAATTTAGTGCTTTATCTATGCTATTTTCACGTTTTGTTTCATAATAATATAATTCAGTATGCATTTTTATTTTAAAATATACGACATTGATATTTAAAAAAATAAAATAAAATAAAATTGTGTAATTAAATTAATAAAGAAAAATTTATTCCAAACATAGAGGATTGAATGTGAAAATGGGTTTGTATTAGAGTTTTGTGTTCACTTTCTCTCTCTACGACATTTCCGTCTCTCTCTCTCTCTCTCTAGATATGAATGAAGGTGTTTGTTTTATGACACAAGAATCATTCCAATAACTTGAATTGAAAAAACTCTCATTCTTCACGGCCCACTCTATTCTCTCTCATAAAGTTCCTTCCCCTTTTTCAAATGCAAGATTTTCGTAAATCCAGCCTTCTTCTAGCTCTGAATTGAAGAACCTAATTCCGATTCTTCTTTGGATAAAATGTCTTCTGGGTTTTCCGGTGGCGTGCCGGACTTCTTCACCGCCAGCAGGAGGTCCTCCAACATGCCATTGAATATGGACATCAACAATCTCAACTCACAGAAGCAGGTTCTTTTTAGGTCGCCGCTTTCTGGGATTCAGACCGACCCGAATGCACAGATCGCCGCCCGCCGGAGACCCGATTTGATCGGGAAAAGATCTCTGGCCGAATTTCAGCATCAACAGAATATCTTGCAGCAGCAGGGGTTAGGATTTTATCTCAGGAACGTAAAGCCGAGGCCTAATTTCCAGCATGCATCCCCGATATCCACTCTCTCTCCCGTAGATTTTCCCCCGGTAACTACCCTGTCACCTGACGTTTCTTCGACATCCAATTCTCTCGTGAACAACACAAACTCGCGGTACGGTTTTCCGATTCTCCAGCAACAGAGGCTACAGCCTTTTATTCTTTCAAACACGAGCAACGTTCCATCTGGTATTTCTTTGCCAAAGTTGGTGTTAAACCAGGAATCTGTGAATTTGGTTCCGGGGCAGGATCTCTCTGCTCAAGAATCCGAGAAAAAGATGCTGAATCACAAGTTGCAGGAGCTGGAAAAACAGCTCTTAGGCGATGAAGATGAAGGAGAAGCAGCTTCTGTTGTGACCAGCAGCGAATGGTCCGAAACCATCCAGAATCTCATTAACCCTGCCCAAAAACCCATTTCCCCATCGCCAACTTCTTCGTCATCTTCGTGTTCGTCCACTTCCGCCTCACCTCCTCTGCCTTGCCCAAAACAATCATTGATTGACGCCGCCTTGGCCATCTCCGAAGGAAAGCCAGAAACTGCTGCTGATATATTCACGCGCCTCCAACACGTGTCTAGCGCGAAAGGGAACTCAGAACAGAGGCTCGCAGCACACGTGATATCATCCCTGAAATCGCGAATCAACCCTGTCGTAAATCCTCCTCCGGTGTCCGAGCTTTACAGTAAAGAACAAGCTGGAGCAGCCCAAATGTTATACGAGTTTTCTTCATGTTTCAAGTTGGGATTCATGGCCGCAAATCTAGCCATCCTCGAAGCCACCTCAGAACAGGGTTTCAACAAGATTCACGTCGTGGACTTGGATATCGGGCAAGGTGGACAGTATATGCATTTGCTACACGCGCTGGCAGCGAAGACGTGTGAAGGAAAACCGATCTCTATGTTAAAGATCACAACTTTGACAGATTCCGCCGCCGCGTCTCGTGGCTATAGCAGCGAAGAAAAGCTGAGAGTTGTTGGTGAGGAGCTCAAATCTCTGGCAAATAAACTCGGCGTTTGCTTAGCAATATGCGTGAAAAACGCGAACATCTCGGAATTAAGCAGAGAAAAATTGGATATAAATCCCGACGAAGCTTTAGCCGTGAATTTCGCATTCCATCTGTACAAACTCCCCGACGAAAGCGTCACAACAGAGAATCCAAGAGACGAGATGCTCCGCCGCGTAAAAAGTTTATCACCAACCGTAATGACGATCGTCGAACAAGAAATGAATGCAAACACAGCACCTGTGGTGGCGCGTGTGAGGGAAGTCTGCGAACACTACGGCGCGTTGTTCGACTCGCTGGACGCCACCGTTTCGAGAGATAACTCGAACCGGGTTCGAATCGAGGAGGGACTGTGCCGGAGAATAAAAAACTCGGTTGCTTGCGAAGGTAGGGATCGTGTGGAGAGATGCGAGGTGTTCGGCAAATGGCGGGCCCGGGTAGGCATGGCCGGGTTCAAGATTCGACCCATGAGTCGAATCGCCGCCGATTCGCTCCGATCCAAGTTGAACTCGGGTACACGTGGCAATCCGGGATTCACTGTCAACGAGCAATCCGGAGGCATCTGCTTTGGTTGGATGGGACGGACACTTACCGTCGCATCTGCTTGGAGTTAATTTTCAGTTTCTTCTTTTTCCAAAAAGTAGTCTTTATTAAAAAAATAATATTAATTAATTAGTTTAAATTCTAATTATTGATAATCATTAATATTATATAATTGTTATATTAAGATTTGTATTTTGTGACCCACCCACCAAAAAACGAACAACAACTAATAAATGTTGTGTATTTTTATACTCCTTGTGTAGTTCAAATTCTAGTTCTATTTTACGTTCCTATGTCCGTTCGAATTTTATTACAAGTCAAAAATACATAATTAATGAGTACCTAAACAACACACAAAGTTATTATAGGCTATAACTCAAAAAGTAGCAGGCATTTTCGTGATATCGTCTAACAACTAAATTTTATGAGAGATATCTTTAATTTGAAAAGAAAATATTATTTTTTATGTCAAAATTATTATTTTTTATGATACTTACCGATCATATTAATCAATCTCACGAATAAAAGATTATATTTAATGCAACAATACAACTTTTTCTCCCAAAGCTAAGTTGGAAACGTTTGTTGTTTTGAGCTCCACAAATATATTTTTTATGGTGTTGGGTCGTGGTTGTTGTTGGGTGGGACACGTGTACGGTTTCTATTGGATGTGATACAATATTCTCTTCCTCTACTCTTTTTTTTCCCTGAATTAATTATATTGTTATTTTGATATATTTACGACATGCTTTTAGCACGTGTATTGACTGATTTTTTTTTTATTCACATAGATTTAGATTAAGTTAATCCATTTTAAATATTGCAATAATTAAAGTTTCAAATTTATTGCTACCACATAAGATTAATTAATTTACATGATGGATTTTTAATATATACATGCGGTAATGAAAATAAATTGGGTTTTGTTTTTTGTTTTTTGTTTTTTGTTTTTTTTTTTTGTTTTTTTATGTTTTAAAGTTTTGGCATTACCAATAGGCAATATCCGTCCCACCAAACAACTTACCAAACGAAGCTGCCTAAAATTATGTGATAATGTTCTTTCAATAGTTTAATCCTAGTCGCTCAAATTTGGTACTAACAAACCATCATGCCTCCATGGGCCATCCTACTTTCTCCAAATATTTATTATATTTAGAATATGAATAAGTTTTTGTGAACGATCTCAAAAGATCTTTATTCGTGAGAAAAATCAATGAGACGGATATGGGACGGCTAAACCCAAGACCTTCTCATGAAAAAAAAAACTTTGACCCATTATCCGTCCCACCCCGTTTAAATATTCTTCGGACACACCCCACCTCGAATACGAAACGGGACCCGGTAGACCCGTGAGACCCGAATTTTTTTAAAATAAAAATAATATTTCTTTTCACATGACTGAATTATGAAACAGACAAGTCTCTAAATACAACATTGTGGAAAATTAATTCATGTCTTCGACCACACTTAATAATAACAAACAAAGTATTTTCACGATATAAAAAATTACATAAAAAAAGAGTTATTAGCTCTCCAAAAAATCTTGACATCCCCAAATATAAGTCATAACATAATTTAAACAAATCATGCGAAATAAATATCTTCCAAATAAATGTAAGAATCCCAACGAATCACATCAGCGAGCAAGCAATATTTAAGTCTACTATGATGATGACCAACTATTCTTACACTATTACTAAAAATAAATTCAAATACAACAATTGACATAAAAATAGCTAATATCGTTATGGTTGAGGTAAGCTACTAAAAAAATAAAAACTAAAAAACTAAAACCCTAAAATATTTATATTCACATATATGGGGCGGTTGGACAGGTCTGAAAAATTGGACCCGAGACTCATTCCATAACCCATTTAGTATGCCCAAACCCAGCCCATACACGCGGGTCCATTGTAGTTATGGGTCAAACCCGGACCCATTGACATCCCTAATCATACATATATTTGCAATAAAAAGTAATATTTTTTCATTGATAACTCAAATAGAAGATCTGTTTTATAAATTGATCTAGGAGATCGTCACAAAGAAGTGTCTTGTTAAAATATTTATAACTAGCTAGCAAGCATCAACGTTCAAGGGATAAATTCTGTATATTTAAATCTTCCTTTTTACACTCGTTTTTTGACATAAAATAAGATGTAAGAAAGATGGAACATAGGATGGTTTCATTTGGAACTATTCTTTGTGTATAACAAACGTGTGTTTTAGATTGGAAATCGAACATGAAATTAAATTAAATCGATCCGAGTTGCCGATGAAACGGCGGTGGTATTTTTTTATTGCCAAGTTGGGGTTTAAATTTGAAAAGTTTTCGAAAACATCACTCTAATTAATATTGTTGGTGAATGATATTAAACTTTTGCTTTGAGTAAAAAATTGGGATATTAGAAAGATGGTAAACGAGTGTCCTCTTTGGCATTCTCGTATCACAAATAGAATGGTTAATAATTGTTGGGAGTGAAATTGGATTAGGAAAATGACATTTGGATTTTTACTCTCATATTTAAAAAAATATCACCATCGTAAACTATAAAGTATCACTATTGAAAATCTAATATTTGTCGAGAGAGTTATTTTCATCAAAGCAAAAATTTGTGTGAGACGATCTCACGGATCGTATTTGTGAGACAGATCTCTTATTTGAGTCATCCATGAAAAAATATTACTTTTTATGCTAAGAGTATTATTTTTTATTGTGTATACCCGTCGGGTTGACTCATCTCACAGATTAAAATCCGTGATACGGTCTCACATGAGACTCACTCTTTTCATCAAAACCTCATGTAAAAATATCAAAAATTATACCTCACGCTCGTGAAAATTAGATAGGCGTCTCTGCCTTAGAATTCTTTATAGTTGCACAATTTATCTTTATTAACGCGATTTTTATTAAAAAACCATTGTGAACCTAACATTGAGTTGATTTTTCTCTTACAAGAAACCATAAATTTTTTTAGCAAGATTCCATGGTTTATGGTTCAACGTTGCTGCTGGATCTGGAAAATTTATATCCTGATGGATTGATGTGTCGATCTGAAAAAAATTTAGATTAATAAAATGGTATTTTTGTAAATTCAACGTAATATTGTTCAAAATTTGGTTTTTAGCCGCAACATGGATGTTTATTCAAAAATTATCTTAGCGATGGAAAATCGTGCAATTTTTATAAAAAAATCAAGTCTATGGTGCCTATTTAATTTTCATGGAATTTTGCACTTTTCATGTTTTACATAAAATTTTGGTGCAAATAACTCATTATCGATAGGTGTACACACTATAAATATAAATCGAGTCAACACGTCTCATAATATAGATATGTGAGATAGCTAAGACTTACTATTAAAAATATTAGTAGATTCATAATTTATGTTTTAAAAATATATAGATATTTTACCGATGCCTTAACTTTTGTGAGCATGCTATTATTAAGCAAAATTTAATCGAAAAAGGACAATAATTATCTCCGACTTCTTTGTGATTTATTGTTATCCCTTTAAACGCTTCTTGCTTTGATAGTACATCAAACAATTATATTTGAAATGCTAATTTATTGTTTATTATACATACATTAAAGTAAAGCGTGTAATAGCTGTGGGGAAGATTGGTTGGTATTGATTGGCAATAAATGAAAACTGATTGATTCAATGCAAAGGAAAGGGCAATCCAGCCTTTGTTGGATATTTATTGCGAAATGTATGGTGGCCTTTCCTCACATCATAAATTTTTAAACTTGTTCGGTATAAAGATAGTGGGCGGCGAATCTTGACTATTTTAAATCGCATCAATTTCTTTTAACATGAGAGAAATCAGTGATGGATAGATCAATGATTAAAACTTGAATCCCTGCTGCGCATAAGCCTACGTTGTTCATATTACTCGATGACTGCTTGCGCTGCCAAGAGTGAATGTCGAAATATGAACTTAGGTGGAACTTTTTGCATTGGACTACTTTGAGACCTTCTCGTACTGCCAACAATTCCCCATGAACTACTGATGTAGTAGGCTTTAGAAGTCTCCTGCCACAGGCCGCCAACACGTGCCCCTCATGATTATACGGATAACTCCTCCAATACCATAATTGTTGTTCGAGCACTTCCGCGTGGCCAGATGAAACTCTTCTAGAATGTGACAGGGGTTACTGGTTCTGGTCGCAATTCCATCATCTTGATATCATGCACTCTTCGACATCTTGCACCCCCATACCGTCCAATTCTGACACACAAAGTCCTCAAGTTCTGCTTTATCAGTGTGATCCATCAACCACTGGCACACCTGGTGCGTGTCATAGTTCCTATGTTGCTTTAGCCTTCTGCAGACCTCATTCTCTATGCAGAGACTCTTCACACCAGGGCAATAGAAAAGAGCATGGCACGTCAAATCTTGGGGGTTGTACTGGTAGAGAGTGCACCAACGTCATACATGCACATGATGTCTCCTGATATTACTCTCAGTAGAGAGGGCACCAACGTCATGCACGAGCAATAATTTTGTAGCAGACATTACAAAGGATAATCGGTTTGAATTCCTTTATCAACAATGGATTGGGAACTTTTGGAATGAGAGTAATGATAGCTCTGTTCCGATTGTCCACAGAAGATCACTCATTAAGTATTTATAGAGATGCCGCTGTGACATCCTCTCTAATAATATGCCAATAATTTTGATAGGAAAAGTCGACAACCCGTTGGGGCCCGGAGCCTTGTCTGGAGTCACATCAAAAGGAGCATTTGTAATCTCCGATCCCGAAAACAGAGCACACAGGATCGAATTCATACTACTTGTAAGTTGTAACCGTTGGTTCAATACATTCATGCACATGATGCATGGTTGTTTGATGCAAATAAACCATCAAAATAATCAATAGTAATCTCCGCCATACCTCGTGAATCATTCACCAAGTCGCCATGACGTGAAACCAGTCCACTGATGGCGTTCTGCACTTTTCTCATTGATGCTTTTCTGTGAAAGAATCTGAAATTTTGTCTCCCGAAGCCAGCCAATCCTCCCTTCTTCGTTGCCTCCAGTACAACTCCTCCTGCGTACTTAGCTTCTCAATTTCGTTTTCAAGCTGATTGATGTCATCACTCGCATATAGCCATCGGTAATGAGTGAGGAACTTTGCAAACTGTTCGCGTTTTTCCTTAAGTTGACGCGGGAATAACTGGAAACGTCTCCTAGCCCACAAGCTGGAGTTTTTTTGAATGCTCCAAATGATTATTAAATAATACGATTCACTCTGTTCTTGATATATGTTTCTTCTGTCATGCTTCGTTGTTTATATAAAAAAAAGTTTTCGAAAAACCAAACTAAAATATAAAGCAAGTTATTTAGTTGTGAAACAACTATCTTAAATTTGAAATTCAACGAAATATTCAGATGATAACTAATTTGGTCCGTCGATATATCTCCTTTTCTATTTTGATTTGACTGGTTAAACTGCTGTTTAGCACAATAATTGTATGAATCCTTGACATATCAAGTTCAAGATTAAGCCCTCCTTTTCCAACAGTAGAGTAAGATGGATAACCCAACATATGCCATTTCCATGGATAAAAAACTCCATCCCACTTTTGATCAGACCGCCGAACTCGAAGAAGCGGAATCAAAATTTTCAAAGGTAACCAGAGAAAGCCAACGACAGTAGGTCGGATAAGCCTTTAGTCACGACCTTTAATTTAGAACTTAAAATCTGCCGCAGAAGAACATGCATGATAACCATCAATTACTAAAAGAAATTATTCACTTATATTTGATCACTGTCTTTAGTTTAGTAACTTAATTTCCTCTTCTGGTATCTTAGATTTTCCTGTGACGCTATCTACAACAGTTGCACAGACCATTCGCACCATGATGTAAAAGTTTGAACTTCAATATCTTAGATTGTAACAATTGTTTAGTCTATCAGTATTCAAATGTGCAACTATTTTCACCTACCAAACTAGCATGTTTCGAACTCAAGTATGATTGACCATTACTCGTAAATATTTATAAAATCAATTCTGCTCGAAATCAATAGTGATCAAGCTCACTTGATGTGGATTTGATCAGTCTGCATTCAAGTTGAGCTTGGTGCAACTAGCAAGTCTCTAAGCTCGCTTGCAATCTTCATCCAATTTTGTACACAAACATTGTAATATATTAACTTATCAACCTTTCTTTCTGTATGAATTCGCCCATTTCATCTTTATAAGTTAGAACGTAAAACTTCTCAAAAAACGATATAAAATAGAATCAGTTACTAATGGAGAGATTCAAGTAGAGCGATATAACCAAACCAAGAGTTTGACCATAAAAATTGGAGCTCGTTCTCGATTTACATCACATTTGTTTTAATGATGTGGTAATCTGCCGTCGCTATCTTTTGTGCAAATTGAATAAATTTTTGGGTTAAAACTGTAACATGCAAATCACGCTAAGTGAATCACATACGATGACAAACTCGTCTGAAAAAATATTTATTGAGAAATTGAATTCAGAATTATGCTAACCCTACTCCACGAAATCCTTTTCACATCACATGTTAGGGCATGGGGTTAATCACATAAAAGGGTATTTTCGTCAATATGGCCAACAGAAATCCATTGCGAAAGGAAATGTCAAATGAAATCAAATCACTAACAAAGCTGATGGCTTCTAAAGCAAAAACCTAAAAATGCTAACACCGAGGAAGAGAACAACAAACGACCCAAGATTCTTCTATCATACTTCATCGGACGCTCGTTCTCCATTTTAAGGTTCATCATTAGCTATTCAGTGAATCAATCACCGCACATGCGGCCGCTCTGTTTCCCAGGTTCTTTTTATGACTCCGTTTGGGCGAAGGAGTCAGGATTTCAGCTGAGGGAATTTGATTGAATCGAAGAAAATGGAGGATTTTTCTTGAGTTCTAATTTTTTTTGCAAGAATTGCACATCCGGGGCTAAGACGAGTAATCTGGAATCGTACATTTTGCGGAAATAGTTTTGGTTCTATCCAAATTGCAGGTACATGAATTGAAATCCCTGATATTTTGTTCGATATTTATGTGTAATCTTTGTGCTGTTTATCTTTGGTTTATTTGTTGTTTCCATCAACTAATCATCGTTTCCGAATATGCAAATTGATCTGGATTTTATGTAACGGAAATTTGGTTTCACTGCCTTACCCGAACGTTGCCGCATCAGAGATTTTTCTTTCATCTATTAATTCTGGTTTGTTCTCGAGAAACCCTTTTGATTCCACAAACTTGATATGATCGTTTGTGACTAAAACCTTAGAGTTTGATGGCATTTGAATCAACGCTTTCTTCATCCCTTATATAATAAGATCGTATGGTGGCAAGTTCAACGGTCGTGTTGTTTGATTTTCCCAAATTTGATTAGTTATAGTTGGCGATGAATGTAATTCTTGGCCATAACCTTTATCGTTTAAACATTGAAACTGGAAGTTTCATGCCTTGAAGATTTGTTTACGACTCTTTGTTTTTTGTCCCTTTAAAATCATAGTATTTGGATTTAATTTCAATTAGCTGCTTGACTTGAACTGTGCTGTTTTTAAGGTGTAACTTTGTTTTTTAGGGCAAAATATGCCAAATCTGACGTGGGTTGTAAGAATTTAATCTATATGAATCTGGGGTTGGAATAGGAGAGAATTCTGTGCTTTAGGTATTTTTCAGTCGTCGATTGTTGTGCGAAGGTTTATCTAGTGTTTTTCATGGTGTGTAGATTTTGAGAAAAACAAAGATGAATGCATTTGATGTTACCAATTTGGATACGGATGCTCTTTTGCCACCTCGGAAACGCCTGCTCGCAGGATTGAAGAGACAGAGTTCTGATGTTAATTTCCCAGTACTGTCCACTTCTAGTAGTTCTGGGAGGGAATTTGATGCCCATCTTAATCATCTTCTGAGCTCCCTATTGAGTAACCCTAATACAACAAATGTGGAGATTGTTGAAGCCTCTAGGCGTGCCGCCACAGAAGCTGCGAAGATGGCAGGGATAGCGAGAGCTAATGCCGAAGATAAGGCTGCGAAAGCAGCAAAGGCAGTGGCAGCTGCCAAGAGTGCCTTGGAACTTGTGGCTACTCTTTCAGAGAAGGCTTCGAAAAAGGAACATCTCAAAAAGAACAAGTTGAAGAAGCACATACCTGTCGAATCATTGTACAGTAAGAACAAAGGGAAAACTAATTGTAGAGCAGATGAAGAGTTAGCCAGGAATTTGCACCGGTCCATGAACAGTTCCCCAAGAATATCAAAGAGCTCATTGAGTTCTGATGCAAAAAATCACAAGCATAAGAGGCTTAAGTGTTCGGCCTCTTTTGATAAAACTGGCATCCATGGTGGACATCTTGTCGGGGAAGGAAATCGACCTTCCATAACCACCAGCATTGGAAATGGTATACTAGAAGAGGTAAACACTGAAGGTCCTGTAAAAGAAATCGAGATATTGAGGGTAGACTTGAACACATCAAAATCCAACAAAGTTGGTGAACCAACATTATTTTATCGGGAAGAATTGCACCCCATTACAACTGATCGAACAAAGTTGAAACATGGGGAGATAGAGATACTTGATTCCAAGGATAAAGATGCTGATTCATATGATGGTCTTGGTAAAAAGAGAGGAAGGACTAAGCAGAAAAAGCTGCCTTTGAGCATTTGTAGTTTCAGGGATAAAACTGGCCCTAAAGAGCAGCAGAAACCCAAAGACTTGCCACATTCAGAGGACAATTCGATCGGAGCTGCAGCAGGCAATCATCCCTCTTTTCCTGACAGTTTGATTCCTGTGGAGAGAACATCGATGTGGAAGTGCCAGGCATTCAAGGCACCAGCCTGTGTCAAGCAAAATAAAGTTATACGTTCATAGTTCTATTCGGTCATTGAGAAACTATCTTGATAGGGGTGAACGGCCAATGTATTCAGAACAGGTTCGTTTTTTATTACTCATATCAGTACTGCTGTCCTTCCGTTTGAGCCTTAGATTGACAAAAAATTTAATAAGCATTGGATTGAAAAGTGCAATGCTTAGTCCTCCTTTGTAAATCTAAGACTCTTGCTAAATCTGGGCACTTACTCGTAGAGTAGTCTGAAATAAGCAGAGCAGGTTATGTTTTTTTGTTATAGATAAAGCCTTGAGTCTCTTTTTCTTTTCTTCTTTCTTTTCTTTTTTTCATTTTCTTTTTGCTTGTGGTGGTCAGTACACTGGTTTGAACTTAAATATTTATTGAACTTCTTAATTCTTGATTGCTTTGTAAATTTTAGTTGAATCGTATCAATTTTTTTTTTATCTTTATATAGACTATAGTCCCCTACACCAAATAGATACCATAATCCTCTTCATATATCTTTGTTGCATCACCTACCTATTTTTTGTCCGATGTAGCAACATCTATAACACCAAACATTTGCATCAATTCAGAGAATAAGAATGATGAAACCCAACTTTAAATGGCACACTTTCTGGAGTTTCCTTGTCTTTTCATCTAGAAAACGTTCGAAGATGAATGCATTATCTGGCTAACTATTGCTATCCTTGTCCTTCGTCGTTCCTAGAATTGTTTTTCAATCTTTGGGATGCAAAGAAATCACATTAGATTTCAATATTATTAATTTTTTTCAAATTAAAGCTTGATGTCAAATTTTTTAGCAGCAGAAAGTTAGAAGTATAAGTTTAACTCCAGCTAAGAGTTCGAACATTAATTCGATTCAATTGGTTTGGATTTGAGTCCAAGCTTGTGCAATTTGTAGCAGAAATCGAATAATATGTTAACTATCTTGGAAAGTTTGTGAACCGAGCACCCCAATTCAGTACTCTCTCATTTTCTTCATTAGCAATATTCAAAAAAAAAAAACAAAGAAAGAAAGAAAGAAAGAAAGAAAGAAAAGAAAACCACACTTCAAACGGTAATCTCTCTTTTTTCAAACTAATCGAATAAGCAATTAGCTTATCAATCATAATCAGCAAAGTCAAGAAACTATAAGTGGTAATCGTTCAAAATAAGTTAGGAATCAGTGCTGCAGTATTTCATTGTTCAAAAGTTTACATAAACTTCAAAACATACTGTCCAAAAGCAATACCAAGAAATGTCGCGATTGCAATGCCAAAAATACCGGCAAGAATACCAGGAATGATTAAAGAACTCCATCCTTTTGCTGTAGCCATACCACAAGCTGTCGTCGGGCCTCCGACATTCGCATTGGATGCTATAAGTAGTGATCTCAGTTCAAACCCAAACAATTTTCCTACCCCGAGAATAAAAGCTAGATGTACTGTTATCTGAACTAGAGAAAATAAAAAGATACTTGGTGCTGTGCTTATAACATTCCTGATGCTTCCACTTGCGCCAATGACTGTGAAAAACACCTACACAAAATATAGATAAATCATTCATAAATGAATTCCAGTATATTGTAAGTGATAAAATACAAATGTGTAATGGATTGATTGTTTTTTATACATGAGTTGATTAGATGAAGCAAATGTGTAAAAGGGTGGCATTCATTTCGCAAGCATATTGACTTTTTGAATTTCGGTTCTTATCATTACATGCTGATAGGAAGCAGTGTTCTAAACATATCTCCAGAAAAAATTCATAATTTCGTGGTGGCTCAATTTTAGGATATTTAGCATGTGAGGCGTGTGAAGATGCCAAGTTCATAAATGCTAAAATGCAGTATGAAGATTTGAAATGATACAAAAGAAAAGGTGTCATAACGTGCTGACCTGCATCAATATCAGTGCCATAGACTCACTGGAAGGTGCGAGATAAGAAAACTGATCCGGGAAAATGGTTGCTAAAACTACAACAATTGCAGTAATGACTGGAAGGCTGCCTCCTTGAATCCCGAAATATTTAATGAAATAACCAGCAGTTGTGCAAATAGCAAATGATACAGCCAGTGCTGTTGCTGTCTGCAGTACGGGTAGTTTGTTTCCGGATGCCGATTTTTCATCAAATCCAACCTCTTCAACATGTTAGCGATGTTACAGTCAATCTTGATGTAAAGTGGGACGAAGAGAAAAGAAGATGGAAACTGAAGTTGCAAAATGTTATATCACGCACCAGCTGTTGAAGACGAGGGCTCGGCAGGAATTCTTGACGCCAGTGCAAATAGTGTTGTAAAGTATACTGCACAGAGAACGTTATCTGCAGCTAGCCCGGCAGCTAACACGGAGGGGGAGACTTGAAGGGCCTCAGAAATGGCAACATAGTTGACAGCTACATGAAGAATTTGATCTTTAAGTTGCAATATAAGACAGGCTAGAATGAAACTTCATTAACGACCACGTGATGAGAACTAGCAAGTCCCCATTTACCGACAGCAGAAAACAACCCAAAAGGCCAAGTCCGTAGCTTTTGAGTACGCAAAACAAAAGCAAGATATATATGCTCTCAGGACGGCAGCAATTCAACGGAGAGCCCCTGTCCTTTCACTTAAATAATATCGACCCAAATTAGCATCTTTTGTTCGGTCAAAATTGGGAAAAGCACAAAAGAGACTGATCGTTTCTTATCCAATTTTTCCATGTATTTGCAGAAAAGGTAAAGGTCTGCTAGATTACCTCCACCAATATGCCGTCCCATCAAAGCAGCAGCTATTTTCCAACCATCTTGACCAAGTGATCGCATTGGCACGATCAAGAAAGCAACAACTGTCCCCACCGTAGTTGCAACTGTAAAAGAATTGCTCCAGTTTATTCGGAGGGATAAATTATGATTAGACCTCCACTTGCTTCAAAAACAGTGAAATTAACAGAAAAACTCAAAGAATGGAGCATTTGGATTGTGGGAACGACTTAATTTCATCTCGTCATTTGAATCTTATAACATTTGAAGCACAAAAGGCAAAGAGTCGTAATTATTCAGCCAAGAAAATGTTCTCGGTTTCTCATAGCTCGACTATAAAGTACTTGAAGTTTGAATCCATTTAATCATACACTTATTTCATCTGTTTCAGTTAATTACATAAATCAGAATGTTATTTTAATCAAACGAGCAGCAATTACAATTTGCAAAAATCCATTAAAAAAAAACACAAATCGTTTCCAGGATCAACCAAAGATTTGGCGAAAACAGTACATTTTACCTGATCCAAGCAAGAAAGCTAACAGCAGGTTGCCAGTGGACCGCATTACTCGGTTCATATCCGCTCTATATAGCAGCAATGGCACAGCCAATGGCATCAGATACTCCAACACAACTTTATAAGCTGGCGCTTCACTGGCAATAATTCCCAAATTACTCGCCACAAGACCGATTAAAGTACTGACCAACGCACCACTCAACATGTTCCCAATCTTGGTCTTCTCCGACCTTCAAGTACACAAGGAAGAGATGGAAAAATAAAAATAGACCCACTTTCAGACTTTGCTGGCTAGAAGGGACGTTCAGTTTACCAGATGCCGAAAGCTCCTGTGGCGAAAAGAGCAGTCCAAGTACCCCATTGATCTTGCGGCGAAATTATTGGGACATTCAGCTGTGATCTGGTGATTACCCTTCGAGTTGAATTCTTGGAAGTAAAAGATTTGCTGCGAAATGATGGAGTTAGAATAGTTGAAACCCGTCGGCTGGTTTTTTTTGAAGGAAGACGCGAACTTTGCATCGGGGGAGGAAGATAGTGAGTCGTCTGGAGGAAAGTCAACTTTGACGCCATTCTCCGAGTGATAGGATTGGAGTTTGAAGTGAGCTCAAAGTTCCAGGGATCTTAAAATGCTTGGATCGGTGCCTCAAAAGTCCGCCATCGGAGGCGGCGGAGATGACGGTGGCAAATGCCGGGTCAGGTGGGTATATGATTGATTCAGGATTATGTTCCCACCAGCCGCAAAACAAGAGGAATTGATAGTACTGGAGGATGAACGGAACAAGCAAATCTGGAAATGAAAGTGAGTTGACACCCCGTGGTCTGCTTGCGTCAGCATTTGGAGAGAAAAAAATTGTCGATTTTTTTGTGTTCAGTCCTTGGTACTATTTTTTAGTATCACATTTCCACATGAAGTGTACCATATTTTGTATGACATAGTATCACAATTTTGTGGGTAGGAAGTAAACCCAAAGAAATTTTTTTATCGAGAATTTTTCACCAACTTCTCGTTAGAGAAACATTTGTCGAACGTTCCAAAAAAAATATTTTTTCCAATGCTTCAAAATTTTGTTTGTATTATATATATAAAAATATCAAAAAATATAACTATAATATTTTGAGCAGTTAAAGTTTAGAAAGCTTATTTGAGGAATTTATTAAAATTGACAAAAACTTGTGTGTGATGATCTTACAGACCGTATTTTGTGAGACAGATATCTTATTTGGATCATCGATAAAAAATATTATTTTTATGCTAATATCATTACTTTTTATTGTAAATATCGGTATGGTTTGTGATCATCTCATAAAATACCTACTCTAAATAATAATATAGTTAACCACTAGAACAAAAACAATAAATGAAGCGTGTTTAATAAAAAAAATTGAGTGTAAATAACATTCTCATGTAGTTTTTATATGATCAATTGAAGCTTAAAAGTCTTTGTTGATGTATTTTAAATTTTACTATTTTATTTTTGTTGTCTTTATCATTATGTGATTGATTATTTATTAATTTTAATTAAAATAATTTGTTTTATAGAATCAATTGTTCTATCGTTAACAATGAAATTTTTCTTATATTTTTCGTTTAACATATATATTAGGTAATAATGATGAATTCTGGTTATACATCTTTATGATTTTTTTGTTATGCATCTTTTGAATTGTTTTACCCATTGTTTGTCATTATTTAAATTTGTTAATAAAATTAGATTTAGATCACATATTAAAATGTTATTATGATCTATGTTTATTTTAACAAACCCGATGAAAATTCATGGTTATTCCCCGTTATCACTGCAAATTATATTAGTTGAATAATAATATTGGGTAAATATTTTACACTATGTTGATCCGAGAAAAATTGGTAAGTCTTAATTGTTTAGCGTTTATCTATTCTATTAACTCAGACAACTTCATTAGCTTTAAAAATCTATTACTACTTATTGATATCTATTTTTTCTAAAGGATTTTTTAAAAAAAATAAAGTTTAAAATATTAAATATTGTAACCTATGGTTACAGTTTGAAACTGATTTTCAATTTTCTGTGAGCGCTGCATTTTTTTTCAAAGATATATATTTGTAATGTGGTGTTAAATCATGGGATTTGGCAAAATTTCACACCTCCAACCAAACACGCCATAATTTGACAGAGTGGCGTTTCCGGCTTCGTTTGGAAAGTTGTCCATCGCCACACTTCACCCCTTGCACCCACTATGCTTTGAACTTCTTCACATAAAAAACACTAAGTATGATATCTCTCCAGCCCCTCACCAATCCCGAACTCTACCCTCTTTCCTTCAATTCCAGGAAACCTCTCAAGAAATCCAGATCCCTAACCATCCATTCCCTCATACAGTACAATCGTAAACCCCAACTCGCCGGAGAAACGCCCCGTGTGGTGGTCATCACATCTGGAAAGGGTGGTGTCGGCAAGACCACCACAACCGCGAACAGCGGTCTGTCGCTTGCCCGCCTTGGCTTCTTCGCAGTTGCTATCGACGCCGATGTTGGCCCCCGGAACCTCGGTCTTCTCCTCGGGCTTGAGAATCGTGTGAATTACGCCGTTGTCGAGGTGCTCAATGGCGACTGCCGCCTCGATCAAGCCCTTGTTCGCGACAAGCGCTGGTCGAATTTCGAGCTTCTTTGTATTTCAAAACCCCGGTCGAAATTGCCGTTAGGGTTCGGGGGAAAGGCCTTGACCTGGCTCGTTGAAGCATTGGAAAGCCCGCGAAGAAGGCCCTCCGGGTTTCATTCTAATCGATTGTCCAGCTGGGATTGATGCAGGGTTTATTACTGCCATAACTCCTGCTAATGAGGCGGTTCTTGTGACCACACCAGATATCACAATTCACAAGCCTGCGGGATGCGGACAGGGTTACGGGATTGCTTGAATGCGATGGGATTAGAGATATTAAGATGATTGTGAATCGGGTTCGAACGGATATGATAAAGGGGGAGGATATGATGTCAGTTTTGGATGTGCAGGAAATGTTAGGGTTGCCATTGTTGGGTGTGATTCCAGAGGATTCCGAGGTTATCAGGAGCACAAATCGAGGGTATCCGTTGGTATTGAATAAACCGCCTGCGCTAGCAGGATTATCGTTTGAGCAGGCGGCGTGGAGGCTGGTGGAGCAGGATAGTATGAAGGCGGTGATGGTGGAGGAGGAGCCAAAGAAACGTGGTTTCTTCTCTTTCTTTGGAGGCTAGGACTTGTTGACACCATTTTCGGAGGATGATCAGCTGGTTCATGATTGTTTCACGGTTTTGTGGTTGATGTGAGCTAAGTGTGCTACGATCTTAGAAACAATTGTGTGTGGATAAACATGATTTGAATGTGATATGTTTCTTGGCAAATTTATGGTTCATTTTCTTTGCATATGGATGGCTGGCTTCATGATTTGAATGTGATATGTTTCTTGGCAAATTTTTGGTTCATTTTCTTTGCATATGGATGGCTAGCTTCGTGAGATTTTGTCCAATTGGAAGGTTGCACATGCGTTCTGATGAGTTCTTGATTTTTTACTTCCTGGTTTCATCTCTCAAGGGAATGGAAAATCAGGTGGCTAAATTTTCCCTTCAATTATTTTGGATTGTATTTCATCATTTTCTTATCTTATATTTAATAATGTTATTAAAATAAAAGAATTTGGTCGAATTGTAGCAAAAAGGAGCGGCCGATTCTATATTATATTATACACCTTTAAAACATTACTCTCCTTATTTTATATTCAATTTTTTTTATTTATTTCCAGTATGCTTCTCTTTTTTACCATGATTTTTAGAATAGAAATAGATTTCCATTTTACACAAAATATCTTTTTAGATTATTTATATTAACACCCATGTGATAACAAAAATTAATAATATTTTAGAACTTTTATTTTTTTTTTAAATCAGACATAAAACTTTTTAATAATATATGTATCTGAGTTTTTATAAAACGAGGTTGCTTAATTAACTCAAGATATATTCGTGTAGGAACCGGGCTAAATTTTGAGATGCCAATGGGGCGACACAAAAAGCGACTCTAAGAATCGCATTCATGATATATTGACAAAGGACAAATTCCAGATACGAGTAGAAGCTTCGGGAGAGCAAGTGAATTTGCCTCCTCTCGCTCCTGCAAATCGATCCTCCTAGAAATCTCACCAATTATATAAACCCCTTCACCCCATCGTTCGTAAGCACCAGTGGAAATTTGTCTATCGTTCGATCTTAATTTCTTTGATTTTCAACGATTTGATCATCATTTTACTCTTGTTCGTCAATGGCGGATGCGAGGATGGCCGATGCAGAGACTTTCGCTTTCCAGGCGGAGATTAACCAGCTTTTGAGTCTGATTATCAACACTTTCTACAGCAACAAGGAGATTTTCCTCCGCGAGTTGATCAGCAACTCGTCCGATGCGTTGGATAAAATCAGGTTCGAAAGCCTGACGGATAAAAGCAAGCTCGATGCACAACCGGAGTTGTTTATCCGCCTCGTAACGGATAAGGTTAATAAAACGCTTTCAATCATAGACAGCGGTATCGGAATGACTAAAGCAGGTATGGGTATTGATAATCGTCTTCTTGTTTTTATTGGTGAAAATTTTTAGTCGCGTATGAAATTTTTTGGAAGTAGTAGTTTCTGATGAGCGGTCCAGTGAGTTGTGTGTTATACGAGAGGAAGATTTGGGATGATGGATGGGAAGAAAAATTTATTGATTTTTTTGTTTTTTAAACTGTTCTCAAGTAGTCGTTGTATTTTGGTAGAAATGTTCGATTCGCTTATTTAGTTTAATTGCCTCTCTGTGAAAGTTGAGATATGGGGAAATAGAGTTTAAGATAAACGTTTACTGTAATAAATTCTAAATTAGGTGCTAATGTTGTTTCGGTTTTACATCCTTGCAGATCTGGTGCTGATGTTAGTATGATTGGACAATTTGGTGTTGGCTTCTACTCTGCTTACCTTGTAGCGGAAAAAGTCATTGTTACCACCAAACACAATGACGACGAGCAGTATATCTGGGAATCACAAGCTGGTGGATCATTTACAGTGACAAGGGATGTTGATGGTGAGCAACTTGGCAGGGGAACTAAGATTACCCTCTTCTTGAAGGAAGACCAGGTAATCGTGTCTACGATTTAGGCAGTGATATAGAGTAACACCTCGTTAAATTGAGAATGTATATCGGGACAATCTTTTTGGAGACATGATTGATTCTTTTATGGTAATTATTATCGTTGTTACTTGTAACTTTTGGTGTTGACGCATTCTTGAATGCGTTGAAGTCAGGGTGATTTGATGAGTGCTAACTTGATGATGAAATTTTAGGACCTAGAATTATATTTGTGCAAAGTAGTCGTTGCTAATAGTGTGCTCTTGTGTAATGTGCAGTTGGAATACCTTGAGGAGAGGAAAATCAAAGATCTTGTGAAGAAGCATTCTGAGTTCATTAGCTACCCTATTTACCTCTGGACGGAGAAGACAACTGAAAAAGAGATCAGCGACGATGAAGATGACGAATCTAAGAAGGAACAGGAAGGTGACGTTGAGGAGGTTGATGAGGAGAAAGAGAAGGACAAGGGTAAGAAGAAGAAGAAGATCAAAGAAGTTTCTCATGAATGGCAGCTCATCAACAAGCAGAAGCCCATCTGGCTACGCAAGCCAGAGGAAATAACAAAAGATGAGTATGCATCTTTTTACAAGAGCCTGACGAATGACTGGGAGGATCACCTTGCTGTCAAACATTTTTCTGTGGAAGGTCAGCTTGAGTTCAATGCTGTTCTCTTTGTTCCGAAGAGGGCACCATTTGACCTCTTTGACACCCGGAAGAAAATGAATAATATCAAACTCTATGTGAGGAGGGTTTTTATCATGGATAACTGTGAGGACATTATACCTGAGTACCTCAGCTTTGTCAAGGGTGTCGTCGATTCTGATGATTTGCCTCTCAACATTTCCCGTGAGATGCTGCAGCAAAACAAGATTCTGAAAGTCATTAGGAAGAATCTTGTGAAGAAGTGCATCGAAATGTTCAATGAAATAGCTGAAAACAAGGACGATTACAACAAATTCTATGAGGCATTTTCAAAGAACTTGAAGTTGGGTATCCATGAAGACAGCCAAAACAGATCCAAACTAGCTGATCTGCTCAGATATTATTCTACCAAAAGCGGTGATGAACTGACCAGCCTGAAAGACTATGTAACTAGGATGAAAGAAGGTCAAAAGGATATATACTACATCACTGGCGAAAGCAAGAAGGCTGTAGAGAATTCCCCATTCCTTGAGCGCCTCAAAAAGAAAGGTTACGAAGTAATCTACATGGTTGATGCAATTGATGAATATGCAGTCGGACAGCTAAAAGAATATGAAGCTAAAAAGCTGGTTTCAGCTACAAAAGAGGGGCTAAAACTTGATGATGAAACTGAGGAAGAGAAAAAGAAAAAGGAAGAGAAAAAGAAATCATTTGAGAGCTTGTGCAAAGTGATCAAAGATGTCCTCGGGGACAGAGTAGAGAAAGTAGTCATCTCTGACAGGATTGTAGATTCCCCTTGCGTGTTGGTTACCGGAGAGTACGGTTGGACTGCAAACATGGAAAGAATCATGAAAGCTCAGGCTTTGAGGGATAGTAGCATGAGTTCCTATATGTCTAGCAAGAAAACCATGGAGATAAACCCCGATAACGGGATTATGGAAGAGCTCAGGAAGAGAGCTGAGGTTGACAAGAACGACAAATCTGTGAAGGATCTTGTTCTTCTTTTATTCGAGACAGCCCTTCTGACTTCTGGTTTCAGTTTGGATGAACCAAACACGTTTGCTTCGAGGATTCACAGGATGTTGAAATTGGGATTGAGCATTGAGGAGGATGACGGCGGTGAGGACACTGACATGCCAGCTTTGGAGGAAGAGGGAACCGAGGAGAGCAAAATGGAAGAGGTTGATTGATTTAAGTAGTTAAATGACGGCTTAATGGAATGGGAAAAAATTTCTTTTTGACTTTTGATGTTTGTTAAGTTTTAAGTTTTAAGTTTTTGCGGGTAATGATGTTATGGGTGTCTGTCTCATAAGCTGATTGTCCGTTGGTAATGTCGTGTTACAAATCTCAATTGTATGAATATACATGTAAGACTGCTTTATGTATGGCGACTCAATGTTTCCCATGAAGTAGATTTTGTGGTTGCTCTTTTCTTTTCCTTTTCTAAATCGTTCCCCCTTTCAGATTGTAAGCCCCCGCGTCTCCTATACCACCTCCCTACCACCATTTATAGGGGCTATTGCTGCATCTTAAAGGTTTATCGGGGAATATTTCACCTTACTCCATGGGACATTGTTTTCATGAGAAGATCAAAAGTCCAGTTTTAACCCTACATATGTAGGGTCCACTAATTCATATACGTGGTCCACCAAATTCTTTAAAATCAACATCTTATGGGACACTGTCCCACAAATAGCATCGAGTTATCCGTTTATCAGATTGGCCCTAATCTTAATCTTTTTATAACATTTAATTAACCTTAGGAAAATGATCGAAGGTTAACGCATCTGATGATCTTTTTTAGGTGGTTACCGGACATTTTTTTAAACATGTTACACGTTGACCAAAAAAAAAAAGGTTTTATGATGTGTTGTGTTGTAATTCTTATTATTATTTAAAAAATTGTTTTTGTTGTATTTTACTATTTAATTATTTTTGATGATGTCTCCGAGTATATTTCGTCCAATAATATTGAAAAACTATCCATTATGATGATTCATTATATATTATAAATGTCTTTGTACAATAAATTTTTAACAATGAATTTTTTCGCATGCGAATTTATGATTTTGATCTATTCAACTCATTTAAATACAAAATCATAGTTTATAAAATATCTCTAGAACATGATATCGGAAGCAAAAAAATAAAAATAGAAAACCTCAATAAAATAAGTTTAAAATACAAATGTATCATTTTGATTTTATAAAAATAATCTTTTCAAATTACAAAATCCACGATAGCTATGGAAAATATGTTTATGTATATGTTTAATCTATATAGTCGCATCAAAAATAAAAGATGACAACAATATTTTTTAAACTAAACATAGAACCTATTCCCCTAGCCCTAACATGAGCCGCGAGATTTGATTATCTGTGAGGGTTCGTTATCCTAATAACGATTTATTAACATGCAATTATAATTAATCAGTTAACAGCGGAAAAGTGAGTTAAAAATTTGCAGTTGGGCCTATAAAAATTTCGACATGACCTTCCTGTAAATAGGACATACCAGAAAATCAAATACTCAAAATAAGCAACATGTGCCCTCAATAAACACAACAGCATACACACGTGCCAGCCAGACACGATCATGACATATACAAACCAAAATATCATAGAGCCGACAAGGCTCGATAATACCATAATACAATCCTCCAAATATATACATATAGTATCTGGGAGACAGCAACACCACGCAGTACCTAAATACAACTGAGCCTACTCTCAAGGAGCTCTGGTACTTCCCGAGGCTTCCTCTCGAGCACCTGAGGTCGAACCACCTGTACCACCTGTCATGTCCACACACAAAAGACACGACAGCCCCCTCTCGGGGGTCAGTAACCCCAGTACGAGACATCAAGAAACCACGATATATGACATAGAAATGCAATGATGCCATGCATGAATGCAATGCATGAATAGGTGCAAGATATCAGGATATCAGGAGTCTAATGATCGATATCAATAATCATACATATATTCTCGAGCTGGTCCACGACTCAGCGGACCCGTCCACGACTCAGCGGACAGTGTCTGGGGATATGGCTTCACACTTGATGCCAGCAACTACCTAAGCCGGACCGAATCAAGGTAGCCAAACATCTCCAGGACACCATATCATATCATATATATAACGGATCTCAACCGAAATATAACTGGATCTCAATAACAGATAAGCTCAATATGATATGTTCAGTGGTATTGATGTGTCTAACTAAAATAAAATGTGTGTAAACAAAAGAAATATTTATTTTATTTTGCACATCAATTACCAACTGATAATATGCGAGTCAGCATATAATATCACATAAATCAGCAAATAGCAAATAAATCATACACAGGATCATCAGATGCCTCTGTCAGACATCGTGAAAATAACTGATCTCTACGTACCTCAACTAATTTACCAGTAATTTTAATCCTCAAGAAAGTCCTGGAATTGCCAACTCAGACAAATCACCTGAATATTATTTTAAATGGTCTTATTATCACATAAAAATTCCACAACCATTTAAATTCACTAAAAATAAAATTTCAACAATTTATGCATTTTAAATTCCTAAAATTCCAATATGCAACTAAAATGCCTAAAATCAATCATTTCTATTTTATCGTCGCAATTATTCTTTTTAGCTTTAAATGACGCCAAAATAATATTTAAGCGACTACGATAAATTCTAGGTTCACCAGATTATACCTCCAACTTCCACAATTCCGAACCTACAACAATAACCCAATAATTAATCAATAACGATACAATATTGGAGTCGAAATTGAATTAAATTCACATAGGCAACAATTCGGACCGAGATAGCTAGTAATCCCAACAACAGTGACTGGAAATCGAGCCTAACCCTAAGCTAACCGGCAACAGGCGGCAAACTCGTCGGAGAAGATGACCGGAATCACGCAGAAAACGGAGTCGACGGGTCGTTCACGAAAATTTGCAAAAGTGGTATCAAAAGAAAGCTTACAACACAAGGAACAAAACCCCTGAATCAATTTTTCGTTTTGAGCGGCGGAATACGTCGATTTCAACGGCGAAACCGGCGGCGTTTTTAGACGGGTTTTCAGGAATCGCGATTTTACCTAACAAGAGTGGTATCAATGGAAAGCTTACATCAAGAGCTTTCCAATCGTATATTTACTTGAATTTTTCGGTAACCGGTGCGGCCACAATCGACGGTCAAAGGTGGCGGTGGAATCAAGCTTTTCAACCGAAAGCTACGGGGTTTTTGGAGAGAGAAAATGGTTTGGATGATGATGATTTTTATTATTTTATATAATATTTATATATATATATATATATATATATTAATAATATATGTGTGTGTTTATCTTTTATTTTATCGGGGTTCGAAATTTGATCCTGTCTATTTTATTTCAACTTTTGTGTGCTATAAAATTTAAATATACATAAACACACAATTTAATTATTTGGCTTAATTATTTTAAATTCTTCAATTTAAAATAATTAATCTTAATTATCACCAAATAACATATAATTAAATCGGGTCATTACATTATCCATAATAATATTTGCCATCTTCAACAAGCAAACTCAAACTAGAATCATCTAAACCAAAACATTTAAGAGTGAGTCTCATGTGAGATCGTCTCACGGATCATAATATGTGAGACGGGTCAACCCTACCCATATTCACAATAAAAAGTAATACTCTTAGCATAAAAAGTGATACTTTTTCATGTGTGACCCAAATAAAAGATCCGTCTCACAAATAATACCCGTGAGACCGTCTCACACAAGTTTTTTGCCAACATTTAAAGCATCAACAACAAACACTACAAAATAAATAAATAAATAAATTAGCGACGAAATTAGCGACGGTTGAATTTAGCGCGACGATTTTAACGACGTCGCTAAAATCATGATCATTAAATTTTGCGACGGTTTCTCAGAATTTACGATGGTTAAAAACCGTCGTTAAATTAGCGACAATTAATAGAAGTTAGACTCCATATCCTTCACACAAGTGGACATGAAACCAGTGCGTGCGTGCCCATTTCTGTCTCATCACTCTACGATTATGTAATACCTTCATGGTTGGCAAAATGTTGGATAAGCTCCTCCAAAGAAAATTTGGCTGGGACAAATAATCTTCCAAATAAACCCACCCACAATGGGAGGGGACAAAACTATTAAAACAATTAAATAAAAATGACAAAATATTTAAATATGAATTTATTCTGGGAAAATATATATTGTAAATAAAAAAGATATCGCTACACATAATGCCAGGTTAAAAAGTATTTACATATAAACAAACGTTGACTTTAAAAACATTTCACACAATAGGAAATTATAATTAACAAACTTTATGCCTCTTTATTTTATTTATAATCAAAATATTTGTGTATACTTCCTTGCAAGTTTTGGTTATTTATGTTTGACTTCTTGCTATTATAGTTGTGGATCAATTTTGATCGTGTATATTTTAATTTTTGATAATTTTAATTATATTTTTTTTATAAAAATATTAATGTCACGTTGTATATATCGATACCATATAACTACTACATTGACTTTATATTAATTTCATGTTGAAAAAATATAAAAATATAAAGATTACTAGCTAAAACTGAAAAAAAAAATGAGTAAAATGCAATGTTTGTTATTTTACAATTTTGGACAATTTTGGTCATATGCGTCGTCTAATTTTAGTTTTAGTCATCTATTTTTTAAATTTTTGATAATTTTAGTTTTTCATCAAAAGTGATGTGATATTTATAAGTCAGTGTCATGTCAGAGTCACGTAGACGTCATATAAATGTCACATTGGATTCATGTCGGAGAAACAATTAATTTTACAAAATAATAAAGATAATAGATAAAATTAAAATTTGATAATATAAATAATCAAATCGTATATGTGTATGTATATAGACATATATAAGTCTAATATTTAAGTTTTTTTATATATAGAAAGAAGATAAATACCATTTTTATCTAATTACAAAATTATATCATCTGGTAGATGATAACTTTGAAAAACAAAAAAAATCTCTTTAATATATATGGTAGATGTGTTTTCTTTCCTTTGAACAGAAATATTTATTTCCTTTTGGTCTTCCAATCATTCCTTCTTATCTAGAGAGTTCCACAGATTATTTCCGAAACCCAAATTCACAATCGCAGACGATAGATTATCGTGGGTTCACCCAATCTGTTAATGGCGTCGTCGGATCTGGAAGCGAAGGCGAGGGAAGCGTTCATCGATGACCACTTCGAACTTGCCATTGACCTTTACTCACAGGCCATCTCCCTAAACCCTAACAGCGCCGACCTCTTCGCCGGCCGTGCTCAGGCCAATATTAAGCTTCGAAACTTCACCGGTATTTTCAGATCAAATTTAATCTCGTATATAGTGTTTTTTCCCAAGATATTTCTTTTTACTCTGATTTCAGCGGTATATGTTCATATATTTTTCACGACACGACGCTGTGAGATTTTTTTTTGCTTAACAATTATGTGGATTTAAGAGTAAGATTTGTGTTTGATATGATTCCTTTCTTCAGAAGAGTGGGGCTAGGTTATGTATTTCGAACAAAGTTAATTTTTTGTTTGCTCGATGTAGAATCTTTGGATGGTGTATACATGTGGAGACTTCGGCGAGTAGTTCTGAAAAGTTGCACGTGCTGATAGTATGCCCGACGATGATTCCTTCATGAAATAGGATATAGGATAGTTTATATATTGAAATTTTGATGGTGCTGCTTTTGAGACTGATTTTTTCCTCGGATGATGCTTTTTTTTTTTCTGGAATTGGTTATTGAACTTGCCAAATATATTGTTGCTTTGTGCCCTACAAAATTGGTTTTGACTTTTGAGATTGTTAAAATTGATGGACAGAGGCTGTTGCCGATGCTAATAAAGCAATTGGACTAGACCCGGCGAATGCCAAAGCATATTATCGAAAAGGGTGAGCGTTTACACCTGGTTTCATTTTTTTATTTGAAGTGGTATCTGTTTCGTATTTTTCGGATGGAAGTTTCTTTGTTAGAATTTCAGTATAAGTTATGTTACCGATTCAATAAACAGAAAAAAATAATTGGTTAGCTTTCAGCTTATTGAATTTTTAATATCTTAGTTGGATTTTATAATAAACTATATTGCAAGTTTAAAAACAAACTCCTGCTGTTGATTTTCTTTATTTTACGTAATTAGTCTTGTTTCTTGCATTTATCGAGATGCTGTTTATGAGGAATTCTGCAAACTAGGATGTACGTTGAATCTCTGTATACCTATCAGTGCTCTAATCTTCTTGCTACATGAGTCACTCGAAGTCATGTTTAATTCAAATCTTATCTGGATGAGCTTTATATCATTTTTATGATTATTCAGTGTTGAATTTGCTCCCTTTTCAGTTGGATGCTCAACAAGTCTCTAAAGCATGATATATCGTAGTGTCTATTACCTTTTTGTTTAGTGATAGTAAACAAAGTGTATTTTCTGGTGGGGGATTTCCATAGAGGGCCACAATATTAGTATGCGCTGTGCATATGATTTTAGATGGGTTTTCACTGTTACTGATTTCATTTGAGTTGGTTGTAGTTAATGACTTTCTACTGTACTGGCCAAAATGAGTATCATTTATCTTCCTTTATATAACGTTTGTCACCGTAATTTCCTTACAAATGTGGTTCCATGTTCTGCTCACAGCATGGCATGTATCGAACTTGAAGAGTACGAGACTGCTAAAGCAGCTTTTGAGACTGGTGCTTCTTTAGCACCTGGATCTTCCAGGTTCACAGACATGATAAAAGAGTGTGAAGAACGTATAGCAGGTTACTTATGCTATCTTCATTTCATTTTTCAACGGTGATGGTATCATGGCCCAATTAAATATGTTGACCTCAACGAAACGTGGTTAAGTTTTTCATGAATATACAATCGAATCTCCCTGCTGCCTTCTTTCTCTTAATCATGCATTACTTTAGCGTGTTTGTGGACTGAAAGTTAATATTTTTATTTACCCACAATTAATTCATGTTGTTTTTACTCTCCGGGTACGACCGTTTCCATTTTATATTACGCTTTGTTGAAAATGAAGTGTTGGTGTAATTTTTGTCTGGAGAATTTGTGTTGTGCAAGTCAGCCTTGGCTAAGGAATGCTTATGTACATCGCATTTCATTCATCAAAAGCCCATATGTTGTAAGTTTTCTTTGATTCTTCCAGTTCAAGTCTCTGATGAATTTACATATGCGTATGATTGATCAAGTGAGCTCTTGGTTAGGAGACACTAGGATAAGTTGCTAAAACAAACGGCGGAGGGCTCCCCATGGGGGTTGCTAATCGATTATCTGGCTACCTGCTCTGTCATTGTAAAAAAAAAAAGACTGTTAGATTCAACTCGACTATATCTGTGTTGACACTAAAAATTTATGCCTCTTTCATTTAAATTCAGAGTTTTTCTATCTTATTTTTTGTGCTGTTCATTTTATACTCCTCCATTCATATTGTACCTATTCTCATTGATTTCATTTTTCTTACCTGTTTCAGAGGAGGCTAACGAACTGCCAACAGAATTAGTTGTTAAAGCTCCAGAAGATGTGATGACCCCAAATAATGGGCCTCCAGCCGTTGCCAGACCCGGTGAAGGAACAGAAGTTTCTTCAACCAAACCAAGATACAGGTCAATATATTTTCATGTGGAGTTACTCCTTGGTTTGTTTGTGTAAAATTTTGAAATCGATATATGTCGGATGCGGTATTTCTTTTTATATTATTAGAAGCACTGGAATGCTAGTTTTGGAGGGCTTGTTGGTGATTATCAAGTCTGTCCAAAAAATTATTTTCTGGGTGAAGCTTACTTGTATTATCAGAGTCGGTAGTCTTCCGAATTGGTCAAGCAATATCTTCGCCTTCCTTTTCTGTTTGATTGTCGTTTTAACTAACTAGAATATATTAAGAGGGCCTGTCATGTGTCTTAGTTGACATGGGAAAAAGGGTTCCTTGTTCGCATAAGCAACCCTATACCTCCTATATATTGGAATGTATTGTTCACTTATCAATAAAATATGTTTATTTAATACAATTGTGGAAATTGCTGTGAGGTGCAGCGGTTTCTCAATTATGTGGATCGTTTTCTGCCAGGATGATTTGTGTTTGTCCTTAATTATCGATAATACGTTTTGCAGGCATGAATTTTATCAAAAACCAGAGGAAGTAGTGGTAACAATATTTGCGAAGGGTATCCCAGCAGACAGGGTTGTGATTGATTTTGGCGAACAAATAGTGAGTGAAGATCCATTTATTTTACAATGTTTTAAATATCTCTTCAGTAGCATTTACCAATATGCGTACTCCTTTCCCACTTGGTCTTCAGCTCAGTGTTACCATTGAGGTGCTCGGTGAAGATGCCTATCATTTTCAACCTCGATTATTTGGAAAGGTGAAGTATAAACTTTATGCTTCTCAACTGATTTTGGGTTGATATTATGCTTATGCTTGAACTTGAACTGTATCATGCATCATACCTTCCGTTCTTTTCTTATTTTATTCTCTTAATCTTTGGTACTAGATTAAAAGCCTTCTGCTACTTACAACCTATGTTTCTTACATTTCTTATCCAACAGATCGTCCCTGCAAAATGTAGATATGTTGTCTTATCTACAAAAATTGAAATCAGACTTGCCAAAGCTGAAACTATAAATTGGTCATCCCTTGAATACAGCAAGGATGCCGTAGTTGTTCAGAAAGCGACTGCATCATCATCAGGTTCTTCTTAAAGTTCCAAGCACAGGTCACTTTGTGGTCCAGTTTACTTGCTTACAACTCATAACTTGACTTTATCAGATAATCTGAAACCTACTTATCCTTCCTCCAAGCCAAAAAGAGTGGATTGGGATAAATTGGAGGCTCAAGTAAAAAAGGAGGTATGTTTATGATTTAGTACTCGGTCACCTTTATTGTTCGCCCGGAATTAGTCCATAACTTATGAATCAGCCCTTTAATCACGTGTTACAATTCTCTTGTTCGTCCTCCCTCTCAGGAGAAGGAGGAAAAGCTCGATGGCGATGCAGCTCTGAATAAATTTTTCCGAGACATTTACAAAGATGCAGATGAGGACACTAGAAGAGCCATGAGCAAATCTTTTGTATGGCCATCATCTCTTTCATGGACCTAAAATTTACTTATCTTGATAAATCATCTACAAAGAAATTCGGTTGTGTATGTTTTGAATCGAACGTGTAAAACATTTTTCAGGTTGAATCGAATGGGACCGTGTTATCGACTAATTGGAAAGAAGTGGGGTCAAAAAAGGTTGAAGGAAGTGCACCAGACGGCATGGAGTTGAAGAAATGGGAGTACTGAGGTTATTACATATTTCACCCGTGTGTCATTTTTGTGACGTTATCTTTTGCTCGCTCCCCGTTACTTTACTTTTGATATGAAGTTGTTTATATTTTATTTGTTTTAATGGGTTCGTTTTGCATATTTTTTATTTATGAACTTGTGTTTAAACCTTGAGACATTCGGCTGCATGAGAAACGCTAATGCTTATTTTCTGTGGTGAAGCTTCCCTGTGTACTGATTTGGAATTTTCTTGTTTCCGTTTTCTTGCATTCTGGATTTTTCATTTTTTAGCGTACATTTGTGTTATAATCTTATTTCAGTGCACATATTTGGTACACGTTTTTTATAGTATTTTTTTGGCAAAATCCATTTGATTATGAATTTTAAATCTCAACTAGTTGTTTTTTGAATCGTTGAGGTTGATTTTTAATTTATCAAAATATGAAGTCATTTTAAATCTTTCGATCAAATATTCCATATGATCCACATCTTTCAATTCAATGACATAATTAGTATTTAGCAAACGGAAATAACTATGGTTCGGTTAATTTGGGTATAGTAAAATGATATGTAGACACAAACCAAATTTTTTATATGATGTAAATTTCATATCATGGTATGTTATCTATTTTGAAATTATAGTATATATTAATTGCAAGAATTTTGTTCTGTATGGAAATACATAAGTTTTATTAATTCTATATCATGCCAAAAATTTTGACAAGATATCATATTGTACGTATCTTTTCGATATTTGTAATGTGGTATTACTAAATTTCCTGTATTTTCTCCATTCTTAGACGGGAACAATGTCCTAAATTGCGTTGTCTCCTTTTGCCATTTTCAGAAGCTCAACGTAAATTAAATTTGAAATACTTTTTTAATACTTTAATCCATACCTTTTCTCTCACCCATGTAAACTGTTTTCATTAAATAAATACTTACATCTTGCCTACGACGACTGATATGTGATAACGTCCTACGGAATATTATCCTAAAAAAGGAAGAGATTTAATTGAAAAATAACAAATAAATAGGAAAATAATTGATCTGTGATAACGTCCTATAGAATGTTATCCTATTTTCCAGTTTGTTCCTTGCCTATCTTATTTGTTTTTTTTTTATTCAGTGAAAAAATTAATATATCTAAATCAAAAATATAATAAAAAGGCAATTTTAACCTTCACAAAATTTTAATGTATAATTGTCCCGACCCTACCACCTAAAATTCATTCCAATTTCTTTTCCTATTTCTAGTGTTTATATTGGTCATTGTTTGACATATTACTATCGATAGGACACAATCCTTCACAAATAATTCAATAATATCATACAATAACCAATTGTAACAAAATTATTATGAAAATAGACATTAATTCACATATAAGTGAAACCCAAGAACTCATAATTATAATTTATAACCCAAAAAGGTTAAATATTTTTTCCTATTTAAATTTAAATACAATGCAAAGAGTACTCTACACTATCACTCATTCACTCTATTCAAACCACCACTACCTTTTTACAGAGGAAAAACAACCCTACTCATTCACACAGCTTTTTTATATGTTTTTTCAACTAATAATTTTGCCAAAACAAATACAAATTATGACATCATGCAATCGCCAGCTTATCTTCCCGCTATTTTGATTTTTTCTTCTTAACCACTTCATTGTGATTCAAATGCTGCATCTCTTCAGTTCTTCACATGAATTTCTTCCCATGTTGTCGTGTGAACAGTAGTCTTCGAATCGAATTAATCGCTTGTATTCTGAAATTATCTCATAAAAAATGAAATTGTAAAAATTCGAGAGAGAAATATGAAAACTCGTCACTGTACTTTTTTTGGGAGGAGGGAAAGGAAATGTACCAACGGATGAAGAATTGTACGATTCTTTGCAGTGGAGAATGGCGCCTTGAATTCCATCATGCTGTTCGAGTAACGAGTCGTCTCTCCGGCGGATCGGTGGCTGTGCCGCAGACGCGTATCGGCTCTGTCCCGAATGTCTTGCCACAACTTTAAAACTCCCGACTATGCTCCTCCCATCACCCAACTTTGATGCGTTCACCGGAGAAGGTAACGGCGCCAAGGATGTCTTAGACTTCACCTGCTTCTCGTTCTGTCTCTTTGAAACCTTTGCGTACAAAGGTTTAATCAGCCTCAGATACTTCCGGACGGAATCCCTCGAAATTTTATCGGGAGAAACGACGGAGGAGGTGGTCTCTCGCTCGCGACTATGCTTCTCTTCCAGCATTTTACTTCTCAAGCTGTTGTCTCTGGCGAAAACTAAAGAAACATGCATTTCCTCCTCTTTACATTTCGCAGAGACCTGATTCCTCTGTTCAATTTTCGAGGATTTCCAGAACTCATTCACCGGACTCGCATTCAGCTGGGCGTCAGGCTCAGCTTTCCGCATTTGCACCATCTGTTTGAAATCCAACCTGAAGGCTTTTAACTTCGGAGGCGGCCGCAGGAGAGAAATATGAGACATCGCCTTCAAATTAGCATCTAACACGCTATTTTTACTCAAGAAAACATCTCTAGGAGACTCCATAAACAGCAGATCTCTCATCGAAGCTTCATTGCCTCCCTTTATGGTCGAGGAATCAGGCGATTTCAAAACCAAGTCGAAGAATGACTCTTCGTCTTCTTCACCGTCAGTGCACGAATTTCTCGCGTCCTCGTTGACGTTTCCGCAGTAATTCGTGGACGAGTTACCGCCGGATCTGGCGTCAACGTCGACGCCGGCATTTGGCCCCATTTTAAAACCAGTGGAAGCTTCCATTAGAGAACGTTTGAAAAGTGAATTGATTCAGGTTAGCTTGTTTGCAAGTATTTAAAGGGGAGAGGGATTGCTAACACCTTGTTTGGTGCGATTGAAAATGACGTTCAAATGGAACCAATGATTAAAGTTAAAAAACGGGTCAAAAAAGATGCCACCAAACACTGTATTATACTCAGACGAAACAGAGACTACTCATGCAGAGCGCAGCACGGACTGTATTTTGTAGCTGAAGACCCGGACCCTGACCCGGACCCATAATTAATGAACTATTGCTGACCCGGTTTGGATATACTAAATTTATAATAATATCCTGAATTTAGGAAAAAAAAAATTTAGTAAAAAAAATAGATGTTCGAAATCAATAAATTAATTATTTATTTGTTATGTTATAGAGTTAGTACACATTTAATTATTTTGTGTTTAGATGACTAAAATGTCAAATGTGTTTCATAAATATTTTGATCAATAAATTAGCATATTAGAAAATTTGTAGAAATAATTATGAACTAAACAATAAAATTTTCATAAAATATTATTCAATATCTAATGTATTTTTTTGAGAATGTGACCATTTTATAATTTATAACACAATTTGATAAATCTTCCCGAAAACTCTACAATCAAGTTTTTAAAGATATATTTAGAAAGAATAAGTATCTTGTAAAATGATTTTATGGATTTATAATAATAATACGATTTAACTCGAAACATAACTAATCATATATAGCATATATTAAATAAAAAAATTATATATTTATATAATCTTATTTAATATGAATAAAAAAAGTGTAGCATGCACGTGTATGAGAAAAATGATAACTGAAGAAGAAAATTAACCAGAATGGGCAGAAATTTACAAGAAAAAAGTTACAAAAAGAGGGAAAAGAGAAGTAAAAGAAAAGAGTCGAAAGAAAAGGGAAGAGATTAGTGAAATCTTTGGGAGCTTTAAGTTTTACTTTTGTCCAGTCTTTATTTGCTAAATAATAATAAATATGTGATAGCAAAGCAGATTTCGGAGACTGTGCGTAGCCGTAAGCACGCCGAGACAGCCTTCGGACTTTGGGTATTTAAAGGTTTGACTTGTAGCTTTGGGCCTTTATCCTAATTTGTTGAAATATGATATATGAAAGAATTAAAGAAATATTCATTTTTGGGTATTAAAATTGTGTTTTAGATTTAATTTTAATTTAAAAATATCAATTTGATCATTCTATTATATTATTATAATGAATTTTAAAATTGCAAACGTCTCACATAATAATATATTTATATTTGTTTCCTTAATATATTTTCGAGATAGAGTATGTCTCTTATGTTTCTCGTGAGACGGTCTCACGAATCTTTATCTGTGAGACGGTCAACCTTAATGATATTTTCAATAAAAAATAATACTCTTAGCATAAAAAATAATATTTTTCATGGATAACCTAAATAAGAGATCTGTCTCACAAAATACGACCCGTGAGACCGTTTCAAACAATTTTTTGTCTTCGAGATAGCACATTTTTATATTTTGTTTTTAAGGAAGGTTCAAACATATCCTCTATACTTTTGGTCCTCGGCTACCAAAAGTGTTAATTTCTTTTAGAATTATTTAGAAAAGTGCTTTATTACCTGTCTAAAAAAAAAAAATTAAAGTCGGGAACATCGTGGGAAACAAAAGATAAAATAAATGAAGTCAAAAGACTGTTAAAAGGGTAAATTTTGCAAAAACAATTTCTTTTACCACACAAAATTGCTTATTTGTAAAGTGGGGAAGTGCTCTTGCTTTCTTGAATTCGAAAATAAATCGTTCCACGAGGTGATTAAAACAAGTTTAATATTAATGAGGGGAGTGTTATTTACACTCCATCTATTATTTGTTGAGTATGTCTCTTATGAAACGGTCTCACGAATCTTTATTTGTGAGACGGGTCAACCCCACTGATATTCACAATAAAAAGTAATATTCTTAGCCTAAAAAGTAATATTTTTTCATAGACGACTCAAATAAGAAATCTGTCTCACAAAATACAACATGTGAAACAATCTCACATAAGTTTTTGCTTTATTTGTTAAATATGCTCGATATTATCCTTCTATATTCATTGGTTTTTTTAGGAAAATTTTAAAGTAGTATATTCATAAAATAAATTATTATCTAGACATTAGTTATTCAAAAATGTATATTTTAATTTTTAAATATTCGTAAATATAGAAAATAAAAGAATTAAAAAATTGAAAATTTGTTAATTTTATCTCATATTAATTTAACTTTTCCAAGCAAGCCATGTTGCATGAGGTCCTCACAGAATTTCCGAGCAAGCCCTGTTTCCACGGTTTTGTCAGGCCCAATAACCCACTGGGCTTGAATAATGTAGAGTCCTAGGTCATAATTGTTTACATGCAAAACGGTTTTACTACTTGAAACGAGAGAAAAATTTGAAATGAGAAGCAATCAAATAAATTTTAAATTCTTGGATTTGATGATTTCAAATATCTTAGTCGATACATCAACGTAATAATCGAATTCATGTATGTGAGATCCTCACGATGTGCATTGGTCCAACACCTCGTGTTGATGAATAAATGGTGGAATCAGAGCCTGTCAACTGTCTTCATATACTGCATAATAAAATAATTAACATATTTTGAATAATTTGTTTTCACTTCTATTGAATTTTTTTTTATTATGATATCATAATGAGCGTTTATAGTTTTTTCTTTACGTAGAAACACCGTCGTTCTTATTTCATATTTATTAAGTCAACATCATACTAATGCAGTAGCTTTTGCAAGCCATATTAGTCAGATAAAATATATTGACCAATAAATGTGCGACGTAATCGTCCGAGAAAATGCTCAGAAGAGAAATTAAATTTATAATCATCAATCAGATATTCACATATTTTACCGTGTATGACATTTTTTCTTGTACAATGAAATATGTTAGGAAATAAAGCAAATAATAGGAAGGGCTCAACAAAGAGCCGCAGACTTGGGTATCGTAATGTTCGTGTCATACGATATGAATCAAATCAATAAATCAAGAAAGTGCAAACATTTTTTGAAAAAAAAAGAGTATTGTTTGAAAATAAAATGGGAAAAGTTGCCTTTTTGTCAAAACCCAATCTAAACAAAATCCTTTTTTTTTTAATTAAAATTCAAAAAATCTATTTTTAAATGTAAAATCGTCAAGCTTCGATTCCGTCACCGAAAGATGTCACTTTCATAGAATATTACATCTTTGTCAAAATCGAAATAATAATGAAAAAAAGAATATGTTGCCTCGGGTTCTTACGAGCCTTTAGGCTTGGAAACTCCAAGCCAGAGACCTAGATGGATTTAAAACCTCATAAGCTGAGCTTTCCACCACAGTTCCCACTCTCTTACAGGCAAGCATAAAGCATCCCGAAAAGCGCCGATCGGGAAACTCAACTTGTGAAATCGTGAATCTGATCGGAATCCATGGCCGAAGAGCACGAGAAACACCAGCCAACCTTGATCGATAAGATCACGGAGAAATTTCACAGTCACGATTCATCTTCATCGTCGGATTCGGACAACGATAGGGAAGAAAAACCGGCCTCCAAGATCTATCGTCTCTTCGGCCGCGAAAAGCCAGTCCACAAGGTCCTTGGCGGTGGAAAGCGTACGATTTTCGTTCTATGAACTTTATTTAATGATTTATTCGTTCCTTGCTCTAGATTTTGTGGTTATGATAGAGCGAGGAATGCAAAATATATCTGTGTTTTGATGGCGGGTTTTAGGATTTGGATGTGTCGATTGGATCACTTGCAGATATGTTCACTAGATATTGTTTATTTGTTCACTAGATATGTTCTAATTCAGTAATTCTCTTATAGTCTCGATAATAAACTGTGTTACAAATAAAGGCTAAATTCACGAAGATATCAACACTGTGTGTTTCTTTTAGATGGTGTAATGGACTGGTTTTATATTTTGTCCATATGAGATAATGTTAGGTATGTCGTTTTTCTAGATTGTTTCCTGGGGTGTAGAGAAATAAACGTTTCTTGAGTTTTTCCGCTGATAATAAGTATGAAAGGATAGAAAACCTTTTCTGTGGCTTTGGTACTTTTACCCCTTCAAAAATCTATTATATGGTTCTAACATGACTGATGGACTTCTCATTGACAATATGTTCAAGTAGTGCTCGCAGTTTCACAAGATTTAAGTTTTATGCTGTGAATCCCATGTCTTGATCTGGAAAATTATTATTTTTATGATATATTTATGGATGATTTATGTCCTCTTGAAAGACGAAAAGTCTGACGCGAAGGCATGGGAGTTAAACTCCTTAAGTTTTCTCATAATAAGGAATGTTATTATCATTAATGTGGTATATTTTTGGATGATTTATGTTCTCTCGAAACATGAAGAATCTGATGTGAATGCATGGGAACCAAATTAGTTGAGTTTTGAGGGACTGGTTTTTTTACTTTGGTTATCTGAAATACAAGGTATAGTTTATAAATTTAAATTGTGATCTGGATTTGGTTGTTGATGAGTTTGTCGCCAGTCTCAAATTTGATGTTCAATGTTCTCAACTGGTCTGGACGCCAGTGGTGCTTGTATGCATACTGTTGAAGTTCTATAGAACTGTCAGCCATAAGAACTGGCGATATGTTATTATGTAGTCGGATATACTTTAAGTTTGGTATTTTGTATATCGTCTCACATTGATTATCTATCAGCTGCTGATATTTTCCTATGGAGGGACAAGAAAATTTCTGGCGGGTTGCTTGGTGTTGCCACCGCAATTTGGGTGTTTTTTGAACTGCTTGAATATCATTTGCTCTCACTAGTGTGCCATATCCTGATTCTTGCCCTGGCAGTCCTTTTCTTGTGGTCAAATGCGTCCACGTTCATCAACAAGTATACTTCTCAAGTGACCCATAAGATTTCCTTTTTTGGCATATTTTTACGATCTTCTTAGTTTTCAGTTTCACTTGTGCATCCCAGATCTCCACCTAAGATACCAGAAGTCATTATTCCAGAGGATATCATCTTGGGCGTGGCTTCTGCCTTTAGGGTCGAATTCAACAGAGCTTTTGCTATCATTAGAGATATTGCACGCGGGAGAGATCTGAAGAAATTCCTTGCTGTATGTGCTAGCATTTGTTAACTCTTACTTGATTATTGAATGCAGTTTCCATTTTAATTTCATTTTGCCTTCAATATTAACAAATATTCATAGACCATATTTTTCTTGATGGCCGGGTAAGTTGTTTTGAAATTAACTAGATAATACATCATTTTTGGTATCATACTATCATGTTAATACTTTACCTTAAATGAAGTTTATTGTAATTGTACATGGCTTGTTCAATAATCACAAATCCTTCTGTTTTCTGATTTTTAGGTGATTGTTGGCCTATGGGTATTATCTGTTCTGGGAAGTTGTTGCAGCTTCCTCACTTTGTTTTACATAGGTACGTAGTAACTTAATTCTGGAATTAAAAGCAATATTCTTTGCATTACTTGATTGATTTTTCTCACGATTTCCCATTTCTCATATACAGGCTTCATTTTGGTGCACACAGTACCTGTAATCTATGAAAAATATGATGCTCAGATTGATGCTTTTGCCGAGAGAGCTGAGACAGAGTTCAAGAAACAATATGCTGTGTTCGATGCAAAGGTATTGAGTAAAATTCCTAAAGGTATCAAAGACAAGCTTCCATAGATCTTGCAAAATGGTGCGGTGTAAGTGTTTTTTCTGCAAGACTCGGGCGTCTGATAGAAGAACCCAAGATTGTACCGGTGTTTGTTTTTAAACGAAGTCTATGGTTTCATATAATTTATGATGGATTCAGTAATTTTGCGAGGCAGTTGAGTTTTTTGCTGCTCAATGTTTGAATCAAATTGCTTTGTTGCGGCTACTTGGTTTAACTAGTTGCAATTGGCATCACCTTAACTGAGAGGTTCCTTTTTAATTAGTCTTATTATTTATTATTTATGAGTTGTATCATTCACTTGAAGGTGTTATACACTCGAAGCAAGTAGCGGTTATGTAATTTTGTTGAAATCCGTACATTATTCGTTATGAATGCAAATTTTTTTGTATTCTCGAAATAATAGAACGAAAATTTGAGATAAAAATGGACATATTCAAGCTTTTTAACAGAATTATGGACAGAAGGTTTTGAGATCTTTCACTTAGCTAAATTTATATAATAAATTTCTGGCCGAAAGATTTTTATTTAGAGAAGTATTTTATGCTCATATACAATAATTCTAACGTTAAAATTCAAAACTAAAAAAGTCAAGTTCAAACGAATACTATTTTCCAGAAACTCTATTATTATTGATCGAAATTTGAATGTAATTCATAATTCCTAAGAAAAATTTGGGTGATATTGATGATTTTAACACGATAGACTTTTTAAAATATCATTAAAGTTCACAGTAAATATATTTATATATTATCATGAATATATACTGAAAACATAAATTTTCCTCCGTTTAAAATTTCACGACGAACTGGCCTATTTGCTTATCACAGTGGGTTTTTTGGTCTCTTTAGGAGGTTCCAAATGCTATTCTGGGCTAGGATAGTTCATATGCCCATAGCTTGCAGAAGGAATTGTCGTCGGTATCACTGTCGCTGTCACCGTCGGAGGAAGATTCTGATGAAAAAGAGCCACCTAAGATATACTCCACAAGCTGCCAAAAATTGGGTTAAGTTAAATTGGGTTGCGCTTGTTTTTGAATTTCAGTCAGAAAATAATGGATTATCTGGCCAAATCAATAAGTTTTTAGACATGCTTCAACGCATAAAGATGAGCAAGCACATGAAAGATAACCATGATAATATGATGCTAAGAATTCAAGCACGACTAGAGATTGCCCTACAATGAAGATATATGTCTCAGAAGCATTTCACCTGTCGTGTCGATAGAGGGTTGATTTTGTGGGTGCTGTTGTCTATGGTACCCAAGGTATTGGAGCACTTGTTGCTATTTAACCAAACAATTGAACCGCAACTCGAACAGTATCCCCTGTGAGATTTAAATCTTCTCGAACAAATCTCTGCGATCACATAAAAGCCAATAATTAGTATCCGCTTCATATACAGCGCCAATCTACTCATTACCACGTCCATGGGAAGAACCAAGAGAAAAAGAAAGAATCTGAATTGATCCATAGATTTCACATAACAAATAAAAATGGAAAGAGAGATGAAACATAAATCATGGATCAACTTATCCCACCCGGGTTTACCTTAGAAAAGGATCAGCACGTAAATTCCATGAACTAAGGTTTAATCTTAGTGTGGCTAAATTCCAAAGCTTCAAATTTCGATAGCATTTTGATATTTCAGAAATGGGATATAATCATTTGTGATCCAAAATGAATGAGAAAAATCATCTCCATTCAGTAATGTAGATGCAAAGGATCCCAATATGGCAACATGTAGAACATGATATAACATATTTTAGCAATGTGCTGTCTTTATTCTGAAGTAAAAAAAAAATTAAACTTTTAAAATGGTCGGGGTATGGCATAAGGGCCTACGTAGGCCATAGCATCAAAGAAGATATTTAATACTCACGATGTTGCAATATACCTCTATAGGCTCTTTCGAAAGCATTCCTCCAATTGGTATCAGCCTTAGTTTCAGCGTGACTGGCTGAATGCACATCTTTCTTACTTTTTATTGTTCCATCAGTAATATTGCCATCGATCTTAAATGAACTGTCCAGTTTACCAAAGAAAGTAGCATGTAAACTCTCCCACAAATGGTTGTCACTAGCTACCGCATTCCACAACCTGCACATGGGAGAACATGATGATCTAGAATGTTACACAATTTTGTTTTTATGGACAGGAAATGAATTATAAATAAGGAGGCACAACTGAAGGATAAGTATTATTCTGATCCATTGATCAAACTTATTAGTCAGCTACCCGATCAGAAAATGTATCCCCAATATAAATAAATAACATGTGATAATTATTTGATGTCATCATTGGCTCGAGCACAATTTATAAACCAGTTTTTTATGGTTTCCTCTAGTAAAAACATACATTTTACAATTCCTTCAAAAATCTGTTTGTTCCTTCAATCCTTTGTTTTCAAAGCTCCAAAGGAATGCCTTATGTTTAGCTAATCAAAGACTGAATGATTTGTGATCCACAATCCACAGATGTGAACCTAGTTTCAAGCACAAATAAAAAGCAGAAAGTAAAGCACCTGCAGACGGCAGCTGCAGAAACCAGAGACTGCAAATCTAAGAAGCCAAAGACGTGGAAAAGAACATCCCGAGGAAGCACAGTCAGAACTGGGGAAAAATCACAATTTGACACACAAAAGCAATCAAAACTCAGCAGTCAGCAACCACGCGCGAAAGAATAGATAATGAACTACACAAGCTATGCCATATGCTAACATTACATCCGCGACAACACAGAGATTTTCATTATATTAGGATCAGTTGCATACGCTAGCATAAGACTAGTACCAAGAGGTTAATACAAAAAAGATGACAAAAAACGTCAAATTAAAAATCACTTTCTTTACAAATTCAATGCTATGAGTCAGACAACATTACCCAATGGATGCCAGAGCAGTAACATCAGAGCTACTGAACTAATTAATTATTTAAAAACCTACGAAATTAGCCAAAAGAGAGAGGAGATACGGCAAATTAGATATTAATCTATTATCCTCTCCACGTGAGTAGAGCCTTGGAAAACAGGTAGTCATATAGATAAACTAAATATACAAACTCTTTCAAAATTACAGCAAAAAACGAATCAATTAAATTATACTTATAGAAAGAGACCTTCTTCTTCTTTAAGGGACTTGGACTTTCTCTTACAAGCAACCACTGCATGCTTGTATTCCTTAACTGCCAGACCCCGCTTCTGTTTCGGCAGAGCAAACTCCGCGCTTTGCAAAAGAGAATTAGCTGCTGAAATAGCAGACTGAACTTGAATCCTAAATAACCGAAACACAAATACAAACCCTGAATCCAGCAAACTTAAAGGAGATAAATAAACAATAATAAGGGGAAAAAATGTGTGCCTCGAAAACTTACTCAGGAAGGAGGCTAAACGCGAAAAGGGTGTCTTGGAAAATTTGGGACTGCAGATTTTTGGGGCATATGGAGTAGGCGCTTCTGAGGAACAAGCTCAACTCTTTGCATGCTAACGAGTAACGATAGGGTCGACAGAGGGATTCTTTCAACCGAAGATTTTCGTATCTTTGAATTGGATTTGAATTTGGAGTTTTAATCATAATCATAAGAATCCAAAAGATTAGGGAAAGATCGGAATAACATATAGTCTCAGACTCTCGATCAGTTGTACGTATGGACGGCGATATTCAGGGAATACAGCCGAAGGGAGAAACGACGCCGTTTCAGCTGTTCGAATTGAAGATCGACGACAACCATGGATATCTTAAAGTTTGAATCCCATCAATAATAAAACTTATCAATAATAAAAGTTTTAAGTTATTTAAATTAAATTAAGCGATAAAAATGCAATGTGTCAATTTTGTTATTTTTTACACAAAAATTAGTCAAAGGTGGTCCGAAATTTTTTCTTTTCTTTTATTTAATTTTAACTGCACTCAAGCTCGCATGTATCTGTCTAGAACCATAATTCATCAAATTATTACAATTTTATATGACAAAAACTCATTTAATATTGTTTCATAAATCAATTATGTGATATTGATCAATGACGTGATTCTTTCCGTGAAAATATTAATATTTATATCAAAAAAATTATTTTTTAACGGTAAACATGGATCAGGTCGATTCGTCACACAGATATAGATAATGTTAAACACACAAACAATATATTGTATAACGATATATATCGTGAGATTTTATATTCAATGTATCATGATATTTTAATAAATTGAATTTTAGTATAGAATTTTCTCTAGTGTAAAAATTGTTGTACACATACCATCCCTCCATAGATATTGATAAAATTGTCACATACCTACTCTCTTTATTTTTATAATATAATATAAAATTGGAGCTTTATTGAAGAAGTAATATATTTATTTCATTTATGGAAATTCTCAAAATTCATAATTTAAAATCACTCTAAGCTTTGCCTTGATTTCTTTGCCATCTTCTATCACCAAATCATATACACCCAGGAAATTAGACAAAAAAAACACTACTGAATAAATTTAAATGCCAGTATTTGGCCATTGGGATATTTTCAATCACTTTTCGTCTATTTATATGTAAGATCCGTGAGACGATCTCACGTTAGACTCACTCTTATGTTTTTATGCCCATCTTCAAATTTTAGCTCGGTACCAAGTGTAAAATTTTTCTCTTCTCCTTCAAAGTCCTTGACAATGATCCTCCAACTCTAATCTTTTCACTCTCACGCCGCAAAGTTTTCATTGTTTTGGCAGAGCTCTCCCTTCCCATTTCTGTTTTCTTTCGATGATTTCTTCCATGAATGGAACATGTATTTAAACTACTGTGTAATTATTTGGGCATGCTTCATTTTGATTTGTTTCTTGCGCACTTCCTCTTTCACTTTTTATGCTTCACTATTATTTGAGCCTATGTGTTGCCATTCCCTTGATTTCTGATCTGGTTCTCATTTATTTTTCAGTAATGCCCAATTGGAAAAAAGGCAAGGTTAGGAGAATTCCAAAGACCAATGCAGAAAAAGTACCTTAAAGGCTAATGAAAATGAAGAAACTTGTCTCGTAAGAGTGCCACCAGCCAGTCCAAAATAAAATTATCAAGCTTGGATGACAATCTTTGCAAGTGGCTGAGCGCATGCGTACAGAGTGTCGCCTACATCGATAAGAACTAACATGTATAAACTAGGGATGATAGTTATACCAACACACAATCTTTTTTCTTCTTTATCTCGTAGTACAAGATCCACTAGTATATGGCCAATTCCTCGACCTTGTGGCTGATGATCCCCTGCCATACAAGGATTTTCCCAGTTTGCATGATATATTCTTCTTAATATAATTATGATCCCCAGTGTTGGAGTTCTTTTTACAGTGATAATTTGTTTAAAAAATATGATCCTTAGGTATCCAACCTTTTCCCGTAGTCTCCTTTGGTGCTAAACTCCAATATTTCACTTGGATTTCTTCGTTTCTTATCAGCCAAAGGCCTCTTTATTCGATCCCGCGGGTATTTGAAGGCATTTAGATGATATGGTGCCCCAGAGTGTTACTGTCAATACTCACTTCCGGCATTCCATGAATAATTGTATCATCAGGCTGCATATCAGAAGAGACCATAGCACAATAATGAACCACTTATGGATTATGATTACTAGCTATTTGATTTTTATTCCTTGCACCAGTATCATCCTACATTTTCTTTATTGATGTGTGTCTTTCCTCCTCATTCACTTGAACAAATTGTCTCACTTCAAAAATTCTTTAGTACATTATGTCATTTTTGCGACCATTATTTTGCTCAGATCGTCAAGTTTTCACATATAATCGCCTCCAAGTTAGAGTGGAGACTCATTGGAACTTCCTCTTTGATAAGACGCATGTTACCATCTTTCTGTACATTTTTCTCGCGACCGTGTCTTGGACAAATCCCTTGAATGGTCCTTCTTGTTCTCAACATCCTTGCTCTGATCTTTCACATTAAATCCATGTTTCTTTTTCTGAGAGACGATCGTATGGATCTTAAACATCATAAACTATGTATTTCTAAGTATCAAACAATCCATTTCATTCTTGTGAATGCATTTTTTATTTTTTTTTGCAATATCTTTCACATGCATGTTGTATTCTTCTCACAATAATATTCAACATTTTCTCTGTATTTTCTTGAAAAAAGTTGCTCGAGATATTCATATATCTTCTTGTGAAATAACACTACACGGATCTGGAAAATCAGAAACAATACATCTTTCATTCCAAGTAATCATTACAATTGTTCACAAATTTATTGGACATGGACGCATCTTTGTGACCCACTTGGCATACCAAAACTCGTTTGACACAATTTTTTGTAGCATCGAGGGCATGCCAGGTTCCAAAACGACTCCGATTGAAAATAGAAAAAAGATGAAAATCTGACTTCTATTCTAAACGACGTGGATTCCCGATTTGGTCGTTAGTTCTAGCCTCTTTCCTTATAACCTTTATTCAAAATCATGAGTTTTATTTTTCTTATGGGCATGGCTGTATTTGTTTATTTTCTTGGAGAGTGTGTATGTGTGTTTTGGGGGATGAATGATTGCGTTTGTATTTGTTTATCGTTTACTGGAAAATATGGAGCCCCACCTGTGCGGAGAGAAACTTAAGTACAGAAACATCTGTTATTGATGCATCTTTCTTGTTGCTTATCCGTTGATCAGGCAGAGGAGCAGGAAAATCAGTATCTACAAGGAATTCAGCAACATGGCAGCTCATTAGCTGGTCCGTGGTCTAAGCCTATAGTCTGGCGCAAGACAAAGATTGTTAGCACTATCGGTCCTTCTAGCAAAACCAGAGAAATGATATGGAAGCTGGCAGAAGCTGGAATGAATGTTGCTCATCTTAATATGTCCCATGGAGACCATGCATCTCATCAGAAGGTCATTGATTTGGTCAAGGAATATAATGCCCAAGCAAATGTTATTGCCATCATGCTTGACACCAAAGGCAAGTCTTTCTTCTTTCGGCACACAAGCTTTTGCGTGATTGAAATGGCGACAAAATGGTCCTTTGGTTAATTAAAGCTTCAGTCAAATTAATCACACTTGCAAAAATATTGAGTATGGAAACATTTGTAAATAAAGGACGTCATAATTTGAAAACACCTTATATTTTCTTTGAATTTGACATTTCCGTATAGAATTATATCTAGAAGTAATACTTTGATCCAATATGTTCTGGTTGTAATTAAAAACTTCTAATTCGCTATTCTTGCATATTCAATGTTTCAACTGATGGGTTACACTTAGTTGTCTCGCAGCTTCTACTCATTATAATTAATGTTAGGTCAAGTCATTTTTAAATCAATAATGGATGGAAATATTAAGAGATTTTTTCTAGGCATAGCTCCTGAAGGAGGCTGACCTAAAGTACAGCATGAGAATTAGAAGGAATTATTGAACTGATGCTCCGCAAGACGTCCGTGTATCTCTTTTTTTTACATGCTTAAGTGTTGTGCATTATCATATGATGTTTCTGTTTTTGATACTTGGTTTTTTTGGAAGGGTAAGGAGGTTAGGAGTGGTGATTTAACTCAGCCAATTGAATAGAATCCTGGTCAGGAATTCACTTTCACAATAAGAAGGGGAGTTGGATCGGCAGACTCTGTTTACAGTGTTAACTATGATGATTTTGTAAATGATTTAGAAGCAGGGGACATGCTTCTTGTTGATGGTATGATGCTGTAAATTTTCTTTCCTTTTGGTTAATGACTTCCAGATGCAAAATTGATTTGCTTCCTTTAGACTTTGTTGATTAATTATGATGGTCGAACTCATTGATTTATAATCAAGGTCATATAACTTCACCAAAGCCTACAGATGGGAATTTGTACATCACAAAATTGAACTTTTGAGCACTTCCTCGGTCGATTTACTCACTAAAGAAATATATTCCTGTAATTTTGTGCGCTTGCTTATGCTGCAATTTTAGTCTCTCGATATATTTTGATGTTTCTTTTATCTTCTCTGTTGGGTTATCTCTTGGCTTCTTAGGTGGCATGATGTCGTTCGACTCATTCTTGGTAAGATCCAAGACTGATGATTCTGTGAAATGTGAAGTTGTTGATGGAGAAGAGTTTAAATCCTGACGGCATCTTAATTTACTTTGTAGCCTTTTTATCCCATAATGTTAAATAATCATGCAGCAAGTGCTCAAAATAATCTTTCTTTAGCCAGGGCTATTATTTATGTCCTAGGTCTCTGAAAGGACCTTTTGGTGTTTACTTGCTACAGAAAAAGACTGGGATGATATAAAATTTGGAGTGGAGAATAAAGTTAACTTCTATGCTTTTTCCTTTGTCAAAGATGCAGCTGTGGTACATGAATTGAAAAAATACCTGAAAGGTAAATCTAAGATTTTATCGATTTATTTGCTTCTGCGTCTTTAACTCGAAGATTCATAATCTTTACGATGCAGACAGTGGTGCGGACATCCATATCATCGTGAAAATTGAGAGTGCGTTCCATCCCAAATCTGCATTCGATAATAATGCTTCTGATGGGGTAAGAGCATTATATGAATTTGTTGGAAGAATATTGTTACTTAGAGCATTAATTTTATGAATTTGTTGGAAGAATATTGTTACTTCCTTCCATTTTCTTTGAGTTTGAGACCATCAAAATTTCGTCTGAAGAAGCCAATTTATTTTGAATAATTTCGATTATCAAGTCTCAAGTCCTTTTAGTTTGTACTTATTGTCTGGTGTTCATATTTTTCTTAAATGCTGTTATTTATCCATTTGAAAAAGAATACTAGAACTAGTAGTCTTGTTGTCAGCCAGAGGGAAACGGCTGAACAGCAGGTGGATTGTGGAGGCATTACTCCATTGGAGCCAAACTGCTACTTCTCTCTTTTTTGAGTCATCTCTAGTTCTCTACTTTTAATCCGGTATGCATTTACTAAATACAGTGAGGTCATGGTCATATCTCTTCTTTCTCAGGCCATGGTTGCCAGAGGAGATCTTGGTGCAGAATTGCCAATCGAAGCGGTCCCTTTGTTGCAGGTAATCTTATGATTTCTCTCTGCCTGCTATGCCAGTTAGAGCTCATGGATATTTCTACATTTTCCTACCAATACATTGTTCACTCCGAATAATTTGACATGAAAGCAAAATATGACAACCGCAGGAAGAAATTATCAGGATATGTCGTAGTATGGGAAAAGCAGTCATAGTGGCCGCGAATATGCTCGAGAGTATAATAGTTCATCCCATACCTTCCCGAGCAGAGGTCTCAGATATTGTGATTGCCGTTAAAGAAGGTGCCGATGCGGTTATGCTTTCTGGAGAAACTGCTCATAGGAAGTAAGTACTTTGCTCTTGATTTTTGAGATTAAATCTCTATCCTTTTATCGTATACTAGCATGATGCACGTGCGTTGCACGTAATTTCAATTATATTATAAAAATTAAAAAAATATGATTTTCTAAAAATAATTTGAATCATTTTGTTATTTATCTGAGCTTAATTTTTTATCATATTAGACGATTTATAAGAACTTATATAACTTACTTTCAAAATTGTTTCCCAAATTAAAATTCAAGCAGTTAATTTTATGTTATATAATAAATTATAATGAACATAATATATAGAACAAAATGAACTGAAACAAATTTTTTTAAAAAATTATATATTCAAACACAACGTATAAATCATAATAACCTAAAAATCAACCAAATTATGTATTTTACCAATTAATAAATCATAATCTAAAAAAATGAAGCATACTAAAGACAAATAATTATCAATTTAAAATCACTATGACTAACTCTTAAAAAAAATATTAATACAAATGAAATAGTAATATTGATAGTAAAATATAACTCATAATATTTAATTTAACCTCTTAAATTTTTTTTTACTTTTTATTTTTACAATTCTATATCATGGATTATAAATTTTATATATCGATCTTTCGTAGACTAACATTGATGACTATTAATTTTTGTTAAATAAATTTAAAATAATTAATAAATCAATATATGTAAAGATGACTTTTTTCCCTTATCAATTTTTCATATAATATTTAATTATGTCATATTTCATTTTAAGAAAATTATTTCATTCTATATACATATAAATGTGTGGATGATAGAAAAATTTTCCAATTATAAATTTAAAATCACCGTGATTAACTCATAAAACAATATTAAAACAAATGAAATAGTAATATTGATAGCAAAATATAATTCATAATATTTAATCTAACCTCCTAAAGAATTTTTTTACTTTTTATTTGTACAATTATATATCATGGATAATAAATTCTATATATCGATCTTTGGTAGACTAATATTGATGACTATTATTTTCTTGTTAAATAAGTTTTAAAATAATAAATAAATCAACATATGTAAAGAAATGCACATTCAAATAAGATTATATGGTAAATATCAAATAAAATCATTTAATAATTATTAGATATAGATTTTAAATTATTAGTATGATTTTCTAGTATGCACCATGTATATTAATTTAACCTCTTAAATTTTTTTTTACTTTTTATTTTTACAATTTTATATATAATGGATAATAAATTCTATATATCGATCTTTCGTAGAGTAAGATGACTGTTAATTTCTTGTTAAATAAGTTTTAAGATAATAACTGTTAATTTCTTGTTAAATAAGTTTTAAGATAATAAATAAATCAATATATGTAAAAAAAAACGCACATTCAAATAAGATTATATGGTAAATATCAAATAAGCTCATATAATAATTATTAAATATAGAATTGAAACTATATGATTTTAAACATTAAAATTTGAAATATAACAAAAGAAGTAGACGTTCATATATATTTTTGTGATACTATAATTTATTACTCAATTAGAAATTTCAATAAAAATATAATTACAAAATTACAATAAAATCATTGGAAAAACATGTAAAGAGAATTAAAAGGATAAAATATTTAAATGTAGTATAAAGATGAGTTATTTGATAAAATTAATGTAGGAGTTACATTCTAATCTTGAAGTGTGAATAGAAGGTTAATTATGTCATTGCACAATTGGAAAACAATGCCCTTCATCCACACTTTTATAGGTATATAGATATAGATTTTATAGGTATATAGATATAGATATAGACAAAAAGAATTAAAAGGATAAAATATTTAAATGTAGTATAAAGATGAGTTATTTGATAAAATTAATGTAGGAGTTACATTCTAATCTTGAAGTGTGAATAGAAGGTTAATTATGTCATTGCACAATTGGAAAACAATGCCCTTCATCCACACTTTTGTAGGTATATATATTAGATATAGATTTTCTTGCAACAATTTTTGTCATGAATGAATTGACTTTGACTCAGGAAAAAATTGTTGAAAGGATTCTCTTTCAATGAAAGGTTTTCTCTGAAAGCAGTCAAGGTAATGCACATTGTCTCCTTGCGGACTGAAGCTACTATAGTGGGTGCACAAACACCTTCAAATCTAGGTCAAACCTTCAAGACAAGTGCATTCTTTTGTTTAGCAATTCCCTAGCCAATGTTCTTTGCATGATTTTTATGCATGTGGATGCATATCCTTCTTAATGCAGCCAAATTTTACCAATTTCGGAATATGCGGAATCATGAGTGAAATGTTTGCTTTCCATGCAACAATGATGTCAAATACGCTTGGAACTTCAATTGTTGTGTTCAACTAGAACAGGTTTCATAGCCATTTTACTTGTCTGCTCAGTTCACATGGAGTTGTCTTCTGATGCCGAGGAGACATTTGCCACTGCGTTAGATTTGTTAAAGGTGAACATTCATTAGCATCAGTATCTAACTCTCTGTGAGTAGTTTCTACCAGTCGACTGATCTACAACTAATCTTTGCAGTGGAATAATGTTCCAAATAAACAAGAACATACATTCTCTTACTGTTCCTGACTAATGGGGAAAAACTACGAAGCTAATGGTTCTATGCATTCAAGCTTCCGTGAAATAACGTGGTGTTATTGTGCGACAAAAACCACTGGCTTTCTTCTCACGCTGAATTTTTGCCAATTTACAGAATCAGGGAATGGTGAAAGAAGTCAAGGAGGTTGCTCTTGTCCAAAGTGGCAGGCAGCCAATTTGGCGGTTCCAAGTCCACTCATAATATCCAGATCAGGAAAGTGTAGGGGCGATGATACGGGCATTCCTTTGCGTCAAATTGCATTGATTTTCAATGTGTAGATGGAAATTGGTGTGGCTAGTTTTTCCTCTATTATATTTATTTATATCAACTCATGTGTTCTCAATTTTCTACCTTCTTTGGTTGTCAAATGTAACCATTTTTAGCATCATACCGTGATGAAGACTTTGTTGGTTGATGAATATTATAAATAAATATAAGGGTTAAGTGGCAGAAAGGATTCATCGAAAAATTACATAATGAAATTAAGAAAAGCGAGAGAGAACAACTGAAACACCGAAAGTTTTACCCAATTTTTGTTGTCCTTTCCCTTAATTATTGTAATTCTATGGCACCATGGAAGATATAGTTTGCTTTGTATTAACTATATATCCCACGAGTGCATATCACATAACCTAACATAAAAGGTCAAAAACTAGAGGGAACGACCAACAGCAAATCAAGTAAACTACAGTTCAAATAAATATATTAATATGTACAAATAACAGTCATATCTAACTAAATCTGACACTGTAGAAATCCCAATACCACGCATTTTAACTTGGACACTTACCACGCACGCAAACACATACATTATCTGACACTTTAACAAGAAATAATAATTTTATCCACCATGCTCAGACCTCCATGCAAACACAAAGCAAACTAGTCGACTGAAACCAAGAAAATTTGCTTCCGCTCAACTATGAGTTATAGGATGGGGGATCTCCTGGCTCAGCTCCATCACTAATTTCTTGATTATTGTTGCTTGTACCACCCCTAAGCATTGCCATCAAGGTACCTCCATGCACTCTGCCCTCAGGAAGAGTGAGATGATTCAAGCAAGCATTTCCAAAGGTGAAATTCTGGCTCGGTATATTTGGGGGAGAGATCAACTGTCCATGGTCCAGCAGGGTGAAAGGGTAAGAAAGAACGTCTCCAGCGGAAGAAATGCCTTTCATTTGTGTAGATGTTGCGGAATGTGTGTCGTTAGTCGTCGACACTGTTCCAAAGCTTTCTTTAATTGGTTTACTTAGGCAATTGAGCACTGTGGGTAGCACAAAGGCCAGATTTTCCCTTAGCTAATTTATCACATGGAACCATACATGACGACCATGCTCTGGACCCAATTGTCCCCAAGAACATCGTCTTCCTCCACCATGTGTCTTGCAAAAATCTGTGCTCCCTTGGGCACTCTTCGCGCAATCTTCAAACTGGCACCTTCTTCCGCCACCATGGCGGACACAATAATCTGTGCGCCCTCTAGCACTCTTGCTACATTCAGGAACAACACATCTCTTGCCCCCACCATGTCGAACACAAAATAAAGTTCCCCCATGCACACTTTTGGTGCATCCTTGCAATGTACATCTTTTCCCACCACCATGGCCTTTACAGTATGGAGTGCTGCCTTCTGCACCTTTTGTGCACCCGAAGGATGTGCATCTTCTGCCACCGCCGTGAGCTTTACAAAACATGGTACTTCCTTGAGCACCTTTTTTACAGTCCGGGTATTGGCAACGACGGCCACCTCCATGGGATATGCAGAGTCCAGAGATACCCTCAGCACTCTTCGAGCAATTTTCCATCTTGCACCTTTTGCCACCCCCATGACGAATACACAACCCTGACTTACCTCTTGCTGCACGACTGCAACTCTCATGATTGCACCGCCTACCACCACCATGACTAATACAGTACTCAGTGCGGCCTTCAGCACTTTTGGTACATCCAAGATGCTGGCAGCGACGACCACCTCCATGTGCCTTGCAAAAAGCAGTTTTGCCTTCAGCTCCCTTTTGACACCCGAACCTATGACACCTCCTGCCACCACCATGGGAGATACAAAGACCAGAAGCACCTCTTGCACCTCTAGTGCATCCTTCAAACCTGCAGCTTTTCAAGCTCTTTTTGTGTTGTTGATCAGGTAGATCAGAAGCAGTGCCAACTAAGTTTGATGGCACTGCAGATGACAAAAATCTTGGAAGTACAAAATTAGAATTGACACCACCATGGTCTAGGTAAGAAAGGGTAGAACTCTCAAAATTTTGCAATGGGGGAACAAGAGGACCAATTTTCCACCGGGATGAAGTTGATCCTTCATCCACTAGTTGGACTGTTGAAGTTAAAGCTGGGGGCTCAAAATTACTCGGATAAGAAATTAATCCATGATTGAGAGTGGTAACATCAGATTCAGAGGGTCTGGTGGATAGGCTCAACTGAAGGTCTAAAGTGGGCTTCCTTGTCGCAAATGAATTCAAAGTGCCAGTGGAAAGCCTGTTTGAATTGTGTAGCTTTTCATCTCCTGTGTTGAGATTAATGCTTAGACCGAGATCTATAGAAGACTCCTCTTCCCATTCTTTCCCCGAGCATGTGGTAGTGCAGGAAATTGATGAAAGGCCCAACCCAAGAGCCAGAGGAGACCCATCTCTCCAATTTATATGTCCATTAACATCATAACATTTTCTCTTACATCCACCCGAAAATAAAGAACTTGACACACCAGGTGAATCAACATGTACAGCGGAGACAGCTGCGTAAGGTAAAACTCGTTCCAAATCTTTTGATGCAGAAGGAAGAGTGGTATAGCCAGGGATACCATCCATGCACTGAATTTAGAACTTGGCCAATCGAACTTAAATCCAATTAAAATGAAAAAAAAAAAAGATTTACTGGACTTCTGAGTTATAAGCGAGAGAAGACTGTGGGATAAGAAAAGAACAGAAAAAGAAAATCTAAAAGTTAAATATCAAACTATATAGTTCCTTATGAGGAAGCAACCACCACTAACAAAACCTGAAGTGTCCTGGCGATCCATTTGAAGAGCGAAGAATACAATTTGAACAAGTCACAAGAGACAAGAAAATATTAACTAAGGATTATTTAAATACGTTGAGGACCCAGACTCCCGACTGTCATCCTGTTTCAAGACATTATAATCCATGATTACAAACAAAGTTTTCCGTACTAAAACTGACACAATTTGATAATCAATCTAGTGAAAAGAGTAAAATAGCTTCGAAACAAGAACATCAACTCCATATAATGTCTGCCGAAGCTTGAAATACTCAAATTAGAATATTTGAATTCATATATTTCTATAAAAACTAACTCGACATAGTACTGTGTGCAAGTTGAAATGACATGACAGAACCAAGTGCTTTTGGCATATTTTTCAAGGGAGCTGGAACTAAATGACAAGGTCCCAAGGCCAATAAGATCTAAAGGCAGCTCAAGGAAGACATTTGTCAGAATGAAGTGTGTTTATGCATGAGAACAAGCAAGAGAGTGAGGCGTGTACAAACAAAGAGGCAGTAAGAGAAAACGATACAAAACTTTCAGAATCCATCATCTTTTGCTTCAATCAGCTCATTTACAATCAGTGGATTCCTTCATTTAATGGTCGTCTAGTGGTTATTAGATATGTGGCATGAATCGAAACATCATTAACAACAACTTACACATGAAGATGAGCATGAAAAGCTTAGTCACCCAAAGGAATAATATTCAGAAACACGATCAAAGAAATTGATTCAATAGTTCTGTTGTTTAGACTCCACTGTCTACTCCCAATGATTCTGTTTCCAATTTTTTCTTAATAAAATATTTGAAAAGAGAAACCTCCATTGTTCCGAACAAAAACCACTGTAGAGAGGTTCAGATTCATAAGGAGATTAAAAAAAAACAAAGACGATAAGAACACACATTAGCATACGTCTGTCTTAACTCGAAAAATAAAAAAGAACAGCACTTTTTTAATGGAAATTCACCCTCCCTCGAGAAAAAGCACAAAATATCTGTAGTTTGTCAGATTAACTCAAGAAAATCTTGAAGAATGAATAGAAAATGAAATGAAATGAAATCCCCGGCCAATGCAAAAGTTCTCAAGGTAAAGTAAATCGAACCCGATGAATACTGTCAGACATAAAATCAATCACGTTTACATATAGATTTATTCAAATTTTTTCAAGCCTTAATTGTCTTCACATGCAAAGAATCAGAAATAAGCGGCCAAACACGCTTAAAAATAAACACGTCAAATACACACAATCAAATTATCTATCAATCAATAACGCAACTGCAATCACAGGAATTTTTTTTAAAAATGTATAATAAAATCGATGCAACACCACAGAACACACCTAATCATACTATTCCAAGAAGAAGAATGAATTACCCTGAAATCTCAAGGAAAAGTGGTTCTGCACAGCACAAGCGCCCACGTTAGACGCAAAGGGAACTAAGGGGGGTGCCGGCCAATCTCGAAACGAGGAAAATAGAGAGGGGGGGAGGAACAAAAAGATCGGTTGAGAATAAATATGTGACTGAGTAGGCAGGAGCGTGTGTAGGCAAGGTAGGGGCAATGTCAATCCTCCGCGTGCGGGCGCAGGTTAGTTCCTCTGGGTCTTCACTGTTCAACCTTCTCTAAATTGAATCGATTTTTTTTTTTTATTTAAAAGACGACGAATGAATTATTCAAATTGATTACTTGGCACTTTGCTCAATCGAGAGAAGATTTTGTTGAATTTTGTATCGATAAGGGTACATGAGATCCTACCTATGTGGAATTATCTCCACTTCATTTCAACGGGTAAGATCTTGACACACATACAATTTTAAAGAAAAAAATGGGTCCTATATATGCATGGACAAATCTTGGACATCCATCCTATCATAGGAGCAATACCCACATGGCTAAGATGAAATAAACTTTCGATAGGTGAACAACTTTCGAGTTCATGTCTAAAGTTTTTGGCTTCTATTATTTATTTTAAATTGACTTTAAAATAATTTAAGCAATTACATGTGATTTGATACTTTCAACTTTTCCATTTGGGGAAATTCCTTTTACGTTATTGTACAACATACAACCATGCCATATGTAAATATAGACTATAGTTTATAGAACTCTAGGCTCTAAGCTCAATAAAATGAAAGAAAGAAGCTCCAACTCCTAGGGGTTCGGCAAAGATGTTCCTTTTCTCCTTCGCACAACACAAACAAACGAAAACTACGACCATTTCTTTTTGTTACTTGATTATAATAAAGTACAAAAGCCAACTTATAACAAACATTATTATTCAGCACAAGGAATGAAATTTCTGAGTTAGAGTACGTACACCTCAACTTCAAGCTGTCGATTTGTCCTTCCTTAGGACAGATATCTTGAAACAAGACCTTGGATACAGAACAAGAGTCTCCAAAATCTTCTTGTCCTTTGTGTCGTTTGGTGCACGGACGCTTATTTCCAGTCAATGGTGTCTCATGTACTACACTATAACCAGGTTCATGCCAATCCTTTCTTTTTGATTTTTTTTTGAAGAGATTCGAACTTATCTTTTATTTTCTGGTGCTGCTTTGGTGCCTAAACTCTTTGCAAATCTTGGACACGGCTAGTGAATGACACGAATCTTGGAACCCTTTCCTTCCGTTCACGAGCTTTATTTAGCATTTGGGAGTGGTCATTTTCACCCTTCTCTTTTTTATTCTCTTCACAATGTGAGTACTCATCTTCTGCTGAGACCGGTTGGCTGATGCCGTAAGCCTCAGCCTTCTCATGCTTATCTTTCCACGATTGATTGCTAACCTCGCTGTTGAATAAAATGACTTGGTGTTTCACTTTCCTCGCCTAATGGCAGGAAATCCATTTTTATGCATATATTTCTCACGATGTCTTCAAGCTCTTCTGAGTACCTATACTAATACCAGTGTCAAAATCCATATGATCGTCTCGATGACATGTAAATGCTTGGACAAAATGAAATTCATATTGAGAAAAGGGAGAAAAGATAGAATTCCCGGTTTGAATTCAAGTGATTACCTTGCTTTGATAGTCCTCTCTACATAATCATATAAGCTAATATGAACATGAATACCTCCTGCCACAAGATATTGAATGATCTCTAAGAGTGAACAAATTTGTTTCAGCAATTTTTGTTTTCGAGATTCCTCTATCATTGCGAAAACATCTGATCGCATAATCTCCATTCAGTGTAAACCTCAAACAAGTCTATTTGAGATCCTTCAAATGCTGCTTTGCAGAAGGAAATCTATGTCATCTGCTGATACAGTTGAATTCGTTTCTTTTTCTTCTTTGCGATCGCATGTTTTTCATAATTTAGATGTTGTGGACTCAGTTTGAGAATCAAAACGTTTTTGTTGACCAAGTTTCTAAGAATTATATATGAAACTAAGATCTGATAAATTTCTATTTTAAAATTAATTGAATATATATTTTCGAGATTTTTAAAATTTCAAAATTGTGATGTTCAACATGTTTCAAATATGATTTAAATTTACTGGATATATTATCATATAATTAAAATTTTCAAAAATATTTGGTACTGAAGGAATATGATTGGCTTGAGGCTGGAATAAGATTGGGGGTCGCATTATGAATTCGATTCCGTTAAAAAAATAAAGAAAAAAGGAGTAAAAATATCAACTTTAATCTCTGAATAAAAGCGAACCGGGCCTAAGGGCCCGCGAGGTAGTGTATTATAAAGGAAGCATACAATTTCCATAATGTTTAAAACGTAAAGACTCGAAGTCGAACAACGCCAGCCAAGCTTCAAGTCACCCCTTTTCCCTTTGCCGTTTTTGGTTTCATTTTTAAGATAAGATTATCGAGAGACTCGGTGGAAATTCTGCTGATCGTATTCAGAAATTGTTATTGTTGTCTGAATGATTAATTAGTTAATCATTTGGGTGGGTTGAATAAGTAATCGCATCGGATATTAAACAATAACCGATCAAGAGATCGATTGTGCGATTCTGAGGAATGTCGGTTCGGACCCCAATTTCGACTCTGCTGCTCTCTTTTTTTGCAATTATTGCTTCATTGTACGTTGCTGGCAGGTAAATTGAATCTTCACACTTTTTGCATGGTTTGTTAACACCTACATTCATTTCTCTTCCTGGATTTTTTCCATGTTGTTTTTTTTAGTTGTTATTATTATTACTATGTAATTGTATGTTTTGGGCGAAGTGATCTGTTGAAAACTCAAATATTACAGAGTTGCAGATTTCTGAGATAGATTTGCTTGATATGAACACACTAGCGCTTATTTATTTATTGTTAATTTTAACTAGAATGTATATTTTTATGCAGATTGTGGCAGGATGCAGAGATTAGGGTTTACTTAGCAAAAGAGCTTGATAGAATAACTGGTCAGGTGAAAAAATTACTCCTGGAACACTATAGTTTTATTGATAAGAGTGACAACAAAACGTTATTTACGATCTCATGGTCTCTAATCGGTGGGCTTTAATTCTAGTTACGTTTCTTGTTGTGTGTACTTTTTGCAATCGTTAACTATATCTATTGCCAAGTAAATCAATGTGTAATCACTTTGTATGCGTCTGTTTTTAGGCAATGTTACACAATCATGAACTATTTGTAAAGTCAAGTGTAAACGTAAGCAACTGATTACTTGAAAAAATCTGGCTTGCACGACATCAGGTTTTTATGGACTTGTTAACTTAAAAATATACGGCTGCAATATGCTATTATGCACGATGATATTCAACTGGTAATTTGCATTACACCTTAAATTATAATGTGGTAACTTTTGTATGGATTCATGTACTTTCATTTCTGTTTCCGAAAAAGATATACAAAATCGCTGTGAACCCTGCAATAGCTTTCCCCTGTCAAATGTGCACGGCCAGGAATAATTTCTAAGTGTTTCAGCTTAAGATCATTCGTTGTATTGTCAGGAAAAAACGGTGATGTCAGTCGATGATTCGTGGAGGATCATACAATGCAGGTGGCCTTATCTTCCTCTTTTGTCCATTTTCACTAGTCCAAAATTTTATCCTTCTGTCATTATGTACAATTTATCAAAATCACATCTACTAGGGAACAGCAGAAGAAGTTGTTGGACTTGGAGATGGAACTTGCTGCTGCCAGACAGGAGGGTTTTGTTTCAAAGCATTCATCTGAAACGAACAGGACTCCTAAAGTCGTTGTTATAGGAATACTTACGGGATTTGGACGCAGGAACAAAAGAGATGCCATACGCCAGGCATGGATGGGAACTGGTATATTTGCACTTCTCGTTCTCTATTATTTTGTTTTCTTGATACTCGAGTTTAATCCAAATGGAAGTTGCATCTCACCTGTGAAAGAGTTTGAAGTATCCTACCTTTTCCCTATTTCGATTTTCTTTATCCTGTTTACGCTCTATGAATAGTTTTTAGGGTATGCACTGGTTTTCTGTTGCAAGTGCTACCATGTTTCTGTTACATTGTTTATATATATTTATATAGGTACATCTTTGAAAAAAATGGAGGATCAAAAGGGTGTCATTGTTCGATTTGTCATCGGGAGAAGGTATGCTTTTCTGCTCTGACCTCCTTTCAGCATTTGTATATGCACTAGATTGGTGTTGCACTCATTTGGATTTCACTAATGTTAATTATCAGTTCCAATCGAGGAGACAGCTTGGACAGGAGTATCGATAATGAAAACAAGCACACTAATGATATTTTTATCCTTGTATGTCAGTTTGCTCCATTTATTTTCCTCGGGTTTTTTGTTCTTACCTCATCATTGTTTCAATATAGTTCTCTTATAGCCAAGATGGAAATCAAATGAGTGCAAAATTATTATAATGCTATTTTTTTAATATGAATTCAATATACATGTTGCATTCACGCTGCTAACTTTTATAACAGTTGGCATAAGCTGGGACTAACACTCTTTGGTCACTCATATTTCGAACTTTCAATTAGGAAAACCATGTAGAGGCACCTGAAGAATTACCAAACAAGACAAAATTATTTTTCGCACATGCTGCGGAAAGTTGGGATGCTAGCTTTTATGCAAAAGTCAATGATGATGTGTATGTAAATGTTGGTAAGTACAGATTTCAATCCTTTTTTCCCACGAGAATTTCAAATTTCTATTTTTTTAATATAAACAGTAATTATATTGAAGTTTCTACAAATTCCATGCTTTTTCTTTATGAATGAATATAAAAGTGGTAGTAATTCTATATAAGCATTTTTTAGAGGTCACAAAATGCTTTATTTACCTTTTTCACAGATGCCCTGGGGCATATCCTTGCCTCGCATCTTGACAAGCCTCGTGTATATATTGGGTGTATGAAATCTGGAGAAGTTTTCAATGTACAGTAAGTGTGACAAAACTTTGACTCTAAAGTGACTTACTTTGAAAGTTAGCTGTTGATGTCTTGATATCATCTGATATGAATGACTGCTGTGAAATATTTCTTTGCTATAACTATGCAGGGGCCACAAATGGTTTGAACCAGACTGGTGGAAATTTGGAGATGGAAAAACGTTAGTATTTAGTTTAAGAATCTTCTATCCAGTTTACCATTATGAAATTTACTTTCCCAACATAAATTTCTGTTTTTATGGCTAAAAAAGGATAGCAATGAAGTCATACTTACTCTCACCCTTGAAAGAAAGAGTCCCTTGTCACCCTACGATGTGAATGTAATGATCGTTTAGTCGTTCAGAAAGTAGCTATTTAAAAATACTTCTCACGCTAAACATGTACTCTGACCTTAATAAATTATTTTTACATGAACAGTTACTTTCGCCATGCCTCTGGTGAGATGTTTGTGATATCTCAGGCTTTGGCCCGGTTCATTTCAATCAACAGGTAAATGTCATAGCAGAAGCTTTGATTTCGCTTGTTGATAGGTGAGATTTGACATTTTTTCCCTCTTAATGTCAGGTCGATTCTTCGTTCATATGCCCATGATGATGTTAGTGTTGGTTCCTGGTTTATCGGGGTTGATGTCCAGCATATTGACGAGAAGAAATTTTGCTGCTCAGCTTGGTCCACAGGTCTGTCACTGGAAACTAAACTGATGCTATAAGACACCTGAATATTTTTTATCACAATGTATAACTCGAAAAATGTCCTATGATTTTCAGGTTCGCTATGTTCTGGTGTATGATGTGGTGCTGTTGAAATTTCCGCCAACTTTTCAATATGATAGGAATACATCTCTTCTTTTAACCGGTGAAAACTGTTCTTTTCCGAGCCAGGGGCCAGGATAGTGGCAACTCTGAAAATAGGGCTTTTTTCCCGAGACACTGGGAAATATGTTGTTCCTTGTTTAGAGATTATTAGTCATGGAGTAAACAAGAGATGGGTCATATCTGTGGCTTAATTTGTTCATTTTTTTTTTTTGAAATCCTATTCTAAGAGGTGGGAGGACTCGAACCTAAGTCATTACAAAGGGAAACAAGGTGAGACCATTTAGAGTTAAAAGCTTGGTCTCTTATTTTTTTTTTATACATCGGCGTAATGAAAATTTTGTGCAATTATATCTTCTTCTTTTTTCTTCCCCATAGATATGCGATCTAGTGATGATAGTATTACACTCCATATATCTATTAAAGATAAAATTTGTTTGTGCGTATGTGGTATTATTAAATGATCGATCGATTATAATTTATCTTTGTTTGACTATGATAAGTGATGCTACTACGCTTGGTTTCATGTGGTAAAATTAAACTTTGTAAATTATTTTAACATAAATTAAATTGAGTAAAATTGTATATGAAAGTAAAGGATCAAGATCCTCTACTGTGGGGAACCCCACAGTAGAGGGTGCTGTCCACTATCTAAAAAAAATATTTTTTAAAAAATTGATATTTTTATAATTTAATTATTTCAAAATCAAAATTATATTTTTTAATTAGAATATGTGATTAATAATATAATTTAAAGTTGCAATTTTATTTTTGATTACAAATATATATTGTGGGAGTAAAATGATGTATTTTTTATTACTTTTTCTTTTATAATTTTTTCAACTCTTTTTTTAAAAAATATTAATAAAAAATTAATTTTTTGTTACAAAAATGTGATTTTGAACGAACAAGAAAAAACTACGGTACATTCAATTTTTTTAATATTATAGTTCTTTTTAAAAAATTTATTTTCTCTTTTTTTTATTTTTTTTATTTTTTATTTAGAAGTTAAAATTTATCAATCAGATATTTGTAACAAAAATAATAATTTTATTGACTTTTTATATTCTAATTCTTTTAAAATACTATTTTCTCTTTATTTTGCGTTGTTAATTTTTCTCATTCTTTTTTTAAGTTTTAAATACAAAAAATATTTTTTCGCTTTCTTAGATATTTAAGAAATAATCCAATTTTCAAAAAAAAAAATTAAAAAAATTTATAAAAGACTTAAGCGATTGAACAACAAAATTATACAAGCTAATTTTTTTTTATATTGTGTCAATTTTTTGATATTATTTTTAATTGTTCGATAAGTTCAATCTTTTTAAATTTTTTGTACAATTTTTTAATTGGATTATTTCTTATATCCCTAAATATATATATATATATATATATATATATATATATATATATATATATATATATATATATATTTAGATGTTAATTTTATTTTTTTATAGATATGTAATTAATAAAATTTTAACTTCTAAATAAAAAAATAACAAGATAAAAAAAGGAAAAAATAGTTTTTTTTAAAGAACAATAATGTTGAAAAAAAAATATGAAACGTTCGTATTCATATATATGTAACAACGTAACAAAATTAAATTTTTATTGACATTTTTTTAAAAAAAAGTTGAAAATTTTATAAAAGAAAAAATAATAAGAGAGACATGATTTTACTCCCACAATATATATTTGTAATCAAAAATAAAATTATAACTTTAAATTAGATTATTAACCACATATTTTAATATAAAAATATAATTTTGATTTTGAAAGAATTAAAACATAAAAATATTAATTTTTTAAAAAATAAGTTTTTTTTTTAATAATGTACAGCATTCTCTACTGTGGGGAACCCCCACAGTAGAGGATCTTGATCCGAAAGTAAAAGGTGTTGTCTAATTTTGTTCTTAAAAAAGAAAATATGGAATGCTGCGCCTACGATCTTTGTTTCTTTTTTTTTTTTTATAAAAAAAATAGAAAACAAAAAATGCAGTTTATCAAAAAAGAAAGAAAGAAAAAGAATGCTACAACATTCGTTTTTGGGGGTTGGTGGGGGATGCAACAAATAATACATTTTATAGAGAGTTGTTGAAATGTACCAAAATATCAATTTGAATAGATTATGGAAAATACCTTTATGTTAAATATTTTTTGATGTTATTATTGTTCATTTAATTCATATTATTTATTTGGTATCGTATTATTAATATTCAATTTTTTTTAGTAATCATAATTTTATTAATTTAATTATCTGTACAAATTAATACTAGTATTTTAAAAAGAGTGGGTGTCATGTGAGACCGGATCTGTGAGACGGGTCAACTCTACCCATATTCACAATAAAAAGTAATACTTTTAGCATAAAAAATAATATTTTTTAATGAATGACCCAGATAAGATATATATCTCACAAAATCCCATTCCGGCTATCAGAATAGTGGTCATATGATACCATTGTGTACGTGCATTATCAAGAGCATGAGTTTATGGATGCATTTGTAACATATCACCAATCAATTGGCTTTATAAGAGAATGTTCATTGGAGTGATGCTGTGATAACAATATTATAAATGAGTTTTGTTTCTAGTTGTTCTTAGAAGATTATTTAATTGATCATTTATATGATCAACCATTTAATAAAATGCTAACATTTAGGGCATCAATTGATTCTTAATAATTCTTAAATAGAGGTCCATGATTTTCCATAGACCTTAAATTAAGATTATTCGATTCATACTTGTTATAATATCTTAAGAGTAGGTTGAACTCAACACATTTAAAATTAGTTTTTCTCCACGAAAAAGTATTGTACATTGTATTTGCCTCCTTAAAAAGAACAGCCCAAGCCTTGTGGCACATTGATGGGCATTTTGCTTAAAAAATTTTGTAATAAGCATTTGGTAAGATGGAATTACTGACTGAAGGTATTTGATTTAAGTCAATGAAGTATCTTGAAATATTGGAGGGATTTGGATGAGTAAAAAAAATAAAAATATACATGTTTTAAAAAAGCACAAAAAAAAACTCATACTAATCTATTTTGTGAGATAGCTTTTTGATCCGAGCCTGACCCATGAAAATATTACCTTTTATGTTAAATTATTTCACTTCAATTATGTATTGAGTTGACTCATCTCACAAAAAACTATATAACAAAAAACTTTTATGATACAATCTTACGTCCACCTCGGCCTTTTTTTCATAGCACATTCTCTCTTTGTTAAAAACTTTCAAAATAGTCAAAATAACCACTGCTTGATACTCTCACACCACATTTTAGGTGTTGTATCTGTATATGACATTTTTTTCAAACGATTTTTTACATTGTACCTGCAATTTCACAGGGACGGGGGGATGAAAGGTTGGTTTACTGGAGTTGGTCCCCGTATTGGCCGTGCTGGTCCTTCGGTTGGGATTGTGGTTTCATTTTACGAAGTCGTTAAACACATTCTACAGAACCAATATGCTGCTGCTTAATCTATCACAGATCTTTTTTCTATTGTTTGTGAAAATCAACATTTGCTAATAGTTAGAGCTGAATCACAGGCATCAAGAATAGGCTAACAGACAGTTTTGCTATGCTAATGGTAGCCTTGCCTTTGTGGGAAGAAATAATTTATCTTCTCATTTATATTTCATATTCTACTTTGTCAACCTGTTAGCTATCACCCAAGCTGCTTGAATGAGAAGGAATTTCGTTGAATTTTCCCCCACACTGATCAGAGAAGAATTTTGGCATTTCTTTCCCCATTGTGTTCGATGTTCTATCCATTGTTATATATCTTAACCAGAAATACTTATAACTTAATTGCCTACTTACTCAACTTGTTAGCTATCCTCTGATAAGTTGGTTTCGTAGCTTCACATATTATTAAGTTAGAATCTAAATTTATTTGATTCTCACGTGTTAGATTAGTGGGTTACAGGAAAATGCATTGCCCATCCTTGGTCCAGGCCCATAAATATGGCCAGCCCAACATAGTATTCATGCTGCTATCGCTTTAATGGTTGGGCCGAACTGGGCAGGGATTCGAGCCTACCCAGCCCATTTGAGAAAAGGTTTTCTATAAGGAAAAAAAGAGTCAAATATCAATTTGGCTGAACGAATCTTCTCCGTTTCTCCAAAATTCTTCTGCAATCCCATTTCAGTATCTGCGCCGGTAGTTGTTTTTAATTACTACTGTGAACATGAATTGTTTGTTTGTGTGTTGTGAACATTAATTTTTTGTTTGTGTCTTTTGAATCATAATCGGGGTAACTTGGCGATTAATTGATTGAGAAACATCTGGTTTTCCTGATTGTCGGTTACGTGTGCGTGATTCAATTGAAAAAGCCAGCTTGTTCGGCGTTCTGTTTTCTGTTTTCCGGGAAATAGTTCTCGATAAGAAATTGAAAATTTGAGTGCGGTCTGGCTAAAGCGTAGTTGATTTTGAGTTTTAGTGCATTTCTGCGAATTATGTAATCCAGTTTATCTTTTGTGTTTTTTATTTTGTTTTCGAGAATTGGTGACGAAGATTTAATCCAATTTGTCTTTTTTCAGTCTTGGTTGTGGTGTGGAATGGCATCTAATTCCAGCCAGCCGCAATTCCGCTACACCCAACCCCCATCCAAGGTTCTCCATTTACGAAACTTACCATGGGAATGTATCGAAGAGGAACTGATTGAATTCGGTAAACCGTTTGGTGATGTTGTCAATACAAAGTGTAATGTGGGGGCCAATCGAAACCAAGCTTTTATTGAGTTTGTAAGTGTATACCCTAGTGTTTGATTGTAATTTTATGTGACTTTTCGTGGTTATAGATTATTTGATTTTTTATTTTTATAGGCGGAACCAAATCAAGCTATTGCTATGATGTCTTACTATGCATCCTCACCAGAGCCCGCTCAGGTACGAGGGAAAACTGTTTACTTACAGTATTCCAACAGGCAAGAAATAGTGAACAATAAAACTGCAGCAGATGCTGCTGGAAATGTTCTCTTGGTGACAATTGAGGGGACTGATGCTCGTCTTGTTAGCATTGATGTCATGCATTTGGTAAGAATTCATGCATATCCCTCGCAAGCTCAGAACCATTATAAGTTGAAAAAGTAGGATGCTCTCCATAATTTTGTGTGCGGAAATTGTAGTATGTCACTTTTTTAAGACTTCATTTGACAAAAATGTGAATGAATCAGCAGGCACGTGTCAAGGATAAATCTTCAATGGCAGCTTATTGCATCGGGAGAAATAGGGAATGTGTGTTTGTCTTCTTTCTCCTTTGCTTAACACTGGCTCTCTCTTCTTTTCTCCTCTTCATCACCCTAGCTTCTTAGAGCCTTGAATGACTTTACGTCCTTTTTATTTCCGGGGTTCCTTTTCCTAGATCTTGCACTTGTGTACTTTAAGTGATTTTAATTCTTTTAATAGAACAGTATCTACAATTTTGAATTTCTAGATTTCCATTGAACTAGTTGGACTGTTTTTAAATACACCAGGAGATTCTTTAATTAGTTTGAACGCTGTATTTACAATATTCAGGCTGCATAATTTCTGAAATTTTCCAATTTTGGGAAGCAACTCGGGTACGCGTGGAATATTCGTTATCTGATTTGAAACATGACGAATTTATTGAAATATTTTGCGAAAGAAGTTAACTTTTAGAAGTAATTTTTTGAATGTGTTCTGGACTAAATAATCACGCCTTCCCTTGCCGTGCTCTTAATTTTGATCGTATCACTGTTCTGAATTTTGATAATATCAGGGTTTTCTCGTAAAGTTTTTGAGAATGTTGCATCAGTCAATCAGATTCTCTCTTGACACCAGAATGTTTTCTTTCCGTGCTGTGTTTTTAATCATCATCATCATATCAGGATCTTTTCACCCTTTTAAATTTTGTCGTTAAATTGTTTGGCAGTACCCGATTGGTTTTTGATGCTGGCTTACTGTATCTCTCATATTTTGAAAGCAGCACGTTCCCGCAACTTATGTTGTTTTGTTGGTTATAATGATCATAGTTGATTTAGGTTTCTGTCTGTTAGACAAAAAAAGTTGCAACCATTATTGATAAATAATCTGATTTCAGGTGTTTTCAGCATTTGGATTTGTGCACAAGATAACTACATTTGAGAAGACTGCTGGTTTTCAGGTGTGTATTTTCGGTGAATATTTTGTTAGGATTAATAAAGCATCAACCGATAATACTGGCATCTCTGACATGCAACCACCTTATATGTTCCTTCATTATTAGGCTTTGGTGCAATTTTCTGATTCAGAGACTGCCTCTTCTGCTAAGGATTCCCTTGATGGAAGAAGCATTCCAAGGTGAAATGGGTTTAATATTTTGGCTTCGGATGTAACCCGACTGTTATGGATCATATGTGTGTAGATGGGGTGCTCATATGTTGGGGCTGGACATCTGTCAGCAGCTTTATTAAGAATCTGCTAATGGGGTACATGCATGCTACTTACCCGGCCTTACCTCTCTTTTATTTTTTATTCAAGTCACTGTTACCTGTTTGGGAACCGCTGTGGTTGAACTTCCCTACTTATGCCCATCAGTCGGGGCCTGCTCTATGCTGGACAGATTCTGTTGTAACTAGGGATTTGCGATATATTTTTTGGTTGTGCTAGGGGAATGGAGCTGATTGGTAAAACTTTGTTTGTAACATATTCGACTTATTGTTCAACTCCTGGACGGTCACAGGGTTAATATGCTAAGTATCTTGTTTAAACTTTATATTTATGCCATGTTTATCAGTGTGATGTGATGGTACTTTCATCAGCATAGAAATATTTGGTAAATAATCTGTGTTAATGTTCTCACTATAAGTTCCTTGAATTGAAGATTTATGATGCTTCTATTCTCAGTCACAATTTGTGGTTGATACATTTCTTCCACATATTAATGCGCTTTTTTTCTGCTTCACTCTGTGGTGTGTGCCAGGTATTTGATACCAGAGCTGGGACTGTGTTCCCTTCGGATTACATATTCTGCTCATACTGATTTGAGCGTAAAATTCCAGAGTCATCGTAGTAGGTAATAATTGGCTGTGAGTTTTTGTCAGCTATTACTTATGTGATATAGATTGGAATGCATAATATTGGACTTTTCTACTCTGTAAAGTCGAGCTTGAAATTTTTGCCTTCATGGGTTTCTTTTGATTTTTTTTTGTCAGGGGGGTTTCTTTAGATGTTTTGTAACACTTGAATAATTTTTTTTATCTTATGTCATCCATATAGGGACTATACTAATCCTCTACTGCCCATCGCTCCTTCGGCCATAGATGCAAGTGGTCAGGTAAATATTTTAAGTTGAAAAGTAGAGATGGTAGATTTTGAGTTGAGTTAATTCAATCGTTGGTTTTTCATTTCTTTTCTTGGTTCATTATGCAAACATTCAAAATATGTCTTCATCCAGATGACGAAATGCAAAGCAATCCATTTAATTGTGCAAGTATTTTGTTAACTTTAATTTACCTCTCTAAATTTTAAATTGTTTTACTTGCAATTGTACTTCAGCATTCTATTTACCAGTGACTCTCTCTTTTGCTTGTAAATCACTCTCGCTGTCATAATCTGATAGCATAAAGCTACTTCTTGCAGAGTATAGGGATTGATGGAAAAAAACTGGAGCCAGAGAGCAATGTTCTCCTCGCCTCAATTGAAAACATGCAGTATGCAGTCACCTTGGATGTTATGCACCAGGTAAGCAGCTTCATACTTGAGTAGCTTTTAGACACTGTTTTTTGGCATTCAGTTGTTGACCTTTTTCTTCTGTAAATCGCATTCCATGGACAGGTCTTCTCTGCTTTCGGGCCTGTCCTTAAGATAGCCATGTTTGATAAAAATTGTGGTCTTCAGGCTTTGATACAATATCCTGGTAAGATAAGTTTTCATAGCTTACATTGCAATTTCCTTTTATCTTTTTTTATTCAAATAATTTTTTAGAAGGAAGGGAAACAAAATATCAATTCCAGAATGAGATTCAAATCCTTCTAAAAAAAGTAATCACATAGACAAGAGGCAGAACAATCTCTAACCAGTGGGCTTGCAGATGTTCAGACAGCTGTTGTTGCAAAGGAAGCCTTGGAAGGACACTGCATATATGATGGAGGATTCTGCAAGCTTCATCTCTCCTATTCCCGACACGTTGATCTCAGCATAAAGGTGAGAGAAGACTACTAGTTTTCCTGATTGATAACATAAGCTGCCGGGTTGTTTTTGTTTATTCAAAAACGGCACCCTTGGTGTTATGCATGAGCTTATAACTTGTTTTCAGGTCAACAATGACAGGAGCAGAGACTACACCATCCCCAGTACTCCAGTCTTGAACGCTCAACATTCTAACTTGCAACAGCAACCATACTCAGTAGGAGGCCCAGGCCCTCATATTTACAGTGGACCACAGTATGCTTCAGCGCCAGTTCATGCAGTGCCTCCACATTCAGCTGGTTGGAACCCTACGATGCATCAATCCACGCCCATGCAGATGCATAATTATCCTTATGCCCCTGCTACAAGATCTCCGGCGTGGAGCCATGGGATGATTTCACCCCATGGCCAGAATAGTTTACCACGGTCGTCCCCAATGCCCCCTTATCATCATCAATAGCCCAATGCCCCCTTATCACATCATCAATAGCACAATCCATCTGGTGTGAAGGAGTGATGATGCTGGTATGGTGTACTCACATTTTTCTTTCAATAGTAGACGAAAGTACTTCATTGAGCTGTGAAACTCATCTTTTCCTTCAATACTTTGTTTCATGTTGGACAGATTCTGGCTGTGCTTATGCCATGTTTTAGGCTTGAAAACTTTAGTTTTTTGCTCTTCATTTTGTACACAACATATTAACAAATCTTTAAGTTTTCACTTCCCATATTAACAAATCTTGAAGTTTTCACTTCCCGTACACCTTTCTACGTTAAGAAAAAAAATTGCTCCTTTAGTTCCTCCTCTACCTCATGAAGTACAAAATTGGTGTCTGGGACATAACCCATCTCCTTAATCCTTGGTCCCAACTGATCCAATTCTTCCTATATTTGCTTAGCTTGGGGGTGTTTGGTATCCCCACGTAAAATATACGCACCTTTTTAGCTATTTCAATCCAACTACAACTGCCTCCTTGACTAAACCTTGTACTTTCACTCTTTTTCTAATTTTTGCGACATTTGCCCATTTACCACTTGATCCGTACAAGTCAGATAATAGGACTACTGCTTCTGTGTCGTTTGGTTCTTGTTGAAGAATCGCCTTGGCTGCATGGTTGCCAAGTTCTGTGTTACCACGAACATGACTGGCACCCAGCAATGAGCTCTAGACAAGAGCATCAGCCCTAAAAGGCATGATTCGATGAACTGCATTGCTTTGTCTAAAATCTCATTCTTCCTAATGCATCAACCATACATGCATAGTGTACCATCCTTGGTTTTATCCCTACTTCTTTGTACTTCGAGTGAGAATGTCTCCATGCCTCGTCTATTAACCCTGCATGACTGCACGCAGAGAGAACAACTACATATGTGATCTCATTGGGTTTCACCCCAAAATCAAACATTTCCTCGAATAATTCCATAACCCTGTCGGCAAAATCATGCTTTGCGAAGCTTGTGATTATCGATGTCCGAGATAACACATTTCTTCGATCCTCCATTCTTCAAAAACCTGATTCGTCGCCTCAATGTTGCCACACCTGGTATACAGAGAGAACGACGAATTACAAACATGTTGATTGTATACCAAACCAGCTTTCAGTACCCACATAGAGCGTTGTATGAAACCAAATTCTTGCAGCCCTCACGAGACCAACACCTTTGATTGTTATTTGACGTACAATAATTTCTATATGCCTATTATGAATAGTAAAATATGGAACGTTACAATTATAAAGTTCAAAAGCCTCATTAGATTCCAGATTCCTTGAATACCCATCAATCAAAGCGTTATATGAAACCAAATTCTTTTCAAATAATAATTCAAACCCTTTTTCGGCATCGTCTATTCTATCATTCTTAGCGTACATGCTAATGATAGAGTTGCCTACACAGTTGTCCGATGAAAGACATGTTGGGAAAGATAGTCAAATTAAATGACTTTTGGTACATTGAAACATTGATTCTTTTCTCTTTTAGCAATCCAGATAATAATTATGAAGAAAAAAAGACAATGACTTTTATGTGGAAAACTCAAATTAGCGAAAAATCATGAGACCGATGTCCACCAAAAGAAATCTCCACTATATAAATAATGTGTACAAATAATTTCTACAACAATAGTATATAACAGCTCTCCTCATAACGACTTAGGGGCATCAAGAACTTCAAGAATAATAATTTTTGGATAATACACTCAATCTCATTTTTGAAGTGAAACTCACACAACTCTAATCACAATAGATAATTCTTTCTGATGTGAAAGATCGGACAATGCCGCAGCCACATAACTTGCTAAAATTTAACTAAATGATTAGGCGAAACAACACTCAATTGCTTGTTTATTGCTTGTCTTGAGATGTATTGAATCAATGCAAATTATATGAAAATTTTGGGGTTGGTGAAGTGTTAAATGGTAATGTGAATGGTGAAGGTGTGAAACCATGAATGATTTTCAAGGTTGGCTAGCCTAACTTGCTTTGAACTCAAAGATGAGGTTTGAATGTCAACAAGACAAAACTTTACCGTATGATCATATATCTGTTTACCCAAATTTGGATCCAATAGATTCCCGCAAGCCTTCGGAAGAGCAGCAAAGTTAAGTGATTTGGTTTAATTATGCCTTCTGTCAACATTTTATGATATAATTTCATGGCCTCCATGCCACATTCTCCACTTACCCAGTGATGATAGAAGTCCAAGACATAAACATTATGTTCCAGCATTCTATCAAAAGCTTTTCGCTAATTGTCCATTGAATTATGCACAACACTCTTTGCATACATTTCTACCAAACTGCACCCCACAGAGACACCCAACGAAAGGCCATTCTTGATAAACCAAGAATGCAACTGCTGCTCGAAAAATAACCACAAATTCGCTACAAGCAGGATAATGAACTGCTAAATGTGAAGCGGTCTGGGATATACCCTCCCAAAGCCATATCCAAAAACATCTCGATGGCATCTTTAGGAGAACCCACCTGTAGCACTTATCGTAACATCAAAGTCCAGGACACACAGTTCTTCTTAGGCATTTATTCGAACATCTTCTTAGCTAACCCCAAATCACTAAATCCCTCGGTGAACAAATCAATTAACACGCACCCAATACACACATCAGACTCAAAATATATCGTCTTTATAAAAATGAAAAATTACCAATCCCATCCACATGTACTGTCTATTTGAGCACGCATGCATTGCTGCAGTGAAGCAAAACTGAGTAGGGGACTCACCAAATTCCACAATTTCAACGAACTTCAGAACTGTTTCATCATTCGAACGGCTGTGCGCGTAACAAGGTATCATCGCGCTCCACGAAACCAAGTCCCTCATCTCACCCATGGACTCAAATATCTCCTCCGCCGTCTTCCAATCACCGCATTTAGAATAAAGACTGAGGAGGAACAGGAGGAGTTCAGGACAAATGAGTCAGCTTGAGCCCCGAGTCCAATATTCTGGAGTGGACGAGTTGACCCAAACAGAAGTTCCGATTCCGAATGCAGGACTTGAGGAGAATGGAGTAGGTGGTAACTTCAGGGGTGAGATTAGCTCGAGACATGAGATCAAGGGTTGAAATTGCTTCATCGACATGGTCAACCGATCCTTGTAAGTCTCGAAAGTTACATTTCAGGAGGTCGCACATAGGGGTCTTGGTCATCCGATCCTTGTAAGTCTCGAAAGTTAAATTACGGCTGTAACCGTTAGTCATCCGAAAGGTAAGAGGCCAGCAGCCGGAGCACCAAAAGTCAGCAGCTGAAGCACCAAAGGAGTCTTGGTCCATAATTCCAATTTTTGAAAATAAAAATAGCAAAAACCAGGTGAACCTCGGGTGGGAAATTTTGCGTCCGACATTCGACGCGCCCAGGTCGCGCACGTACGTCTGCACACAAGTCAAGCATTTTTCCACTGCAAATCGGGCTCATGATTTTTGCACCTCCCCCTGCGCCTGTGCGCGCGAGAGAGGGCCTCTTCACCAATCATTGTTACACCTCTACAAAGTACAACTCAATATAAACTCACTGATGCTATGTCTATTTTTTGTATGTGAGACATTTCCTACTAGCCATGAACTAGATCTTGCTTGTTTATCCAATTTCTCATTCAAAGATAAGCCCAATAAGCCACAAAGTCCAACAAAAAAGACGCTACTCACATCCAAAACCAAGTTCTGAGAGTGGCATTTCCCTCCAAGCTTTAAAATCCGTGGCTTTTCACACACTTACCACAAAGAACACGAAACCAAGAAAGCTCAAACCCGCCACCGTAAATACCATTCAAGGAAAAACCATCAATCGCCCCTTCGAACTGAGCCATGAGCTATCATATTAACTGCACAAGACTCCTCTAAATCTGATACAAGAATCATATCCCCAATTGTAACGTAACTATAAACATCTGAAAATTTCAAGAAAATGTATTCCCGTTGCCGCAGAAAGGAGCTTTCACATACTTCAAAGATTTTATAGGAGGCAAACGCTAGAGGAATATTCCAAAATAAGAATTGGCGGATCATGATCCAGGGAAAATAATCATAATCAGACATGAGGATAAATTATCCCGATTCAGGCCAGGATCGACTAGCCTCATCGAGAAATTACTGTAGCTGATCACTTGAACGTAAAATTCTCTGAAAATAGTAAATAGAAATTTTTCAGTTTTTCTAAATGTTTCTACCAGTCACTTTTTTTAAAAAAAGTAAAAATTAGAATTTCAATTCCTTTTTGCTTGTTTTATTTATTTCAGTTTTTTTCACATATTTCTATTATTTCGATAATTTTGACTAAAAATTATTTTTTTACATTTTCATATAAGTTATGACTTTTTGCACATATTTTATCAAGTTATTAAACATTATTAGGTTCGTTTTTTATTCTATTATAATTTTCATTAATTAGTCATGAATATATTTCACCACTTTATAATTAGATTTGTTATTACTTATTTTTTTATTTAAAATTAATCGTATATGGGAAAAAACAGTATGACAATGCTTATTAATGTTCTTTTCAATCGACAAATTATAATCTATGATATATTTCCTTGATAACTTACACAAATTGTGTTTTGTCATCAATATTTTTTAATGACAATAGAACCTGCAACCTCTATATTTCAATGTGTACTGACTAATATAATAGCATGCAAACCACGCTAACTGGCCAGCTAAACAATACTAAACAAATCATATGTGATAAATCATCTCGGGAAAGAGTGGATAGGAGAATCGAACTCCTAAATATTGGTCAAACATCCACCTACTCTAATAATTCGGACACAAATATGAGCTAATAAAAATATTTTTAATTCTCAAACTATCACCGTTGGCTATTTCTTAGTTTTGATGATGACATGTCACATAAGGATATGCTACCTAAATATGTGAGGAGGAGTTGGATTTCATCAGTTGTTGGTCATAATTGAAACCAAATGCTATCACCGGTTGGTTATTGATCGTTTTTCTTTAGGCCTAAAGAAATCCGTCCTTGTCTCCGCCCCAATTTCCGTTTTTTTGAAAATCAGAGATTTCACATCACCGTTCTCGCAGGGACTAAGTCAACATCCCTTGTTCTATCTAATCGTGGAATCCTCATCCCGACCTGTTGGGGATTAAATTTTCGATCTAGGTCATATCCCTGCTTCAAATAGTCTAGAAATGACAATGAGATGGGGAGGGTTTGCCATCCTCATCCCTACGTCTTCGACCACGCGGCGATTAAATCCAAACTGTTATCACCATTTCATATACCGTTGAGTTGGCCAAAAAAATCTTCAAATTTACTTAAACAATATTGATATGAGAATTTAGTTGCATATATAAATACTAATATTACTTAAACAATACAAATATAAATGCGTCATTGTTTAATATTAAACAGAAAAGATGAAACCATATCATTATCATTGGAGCGACTAGTTGGAACGTGAACGATATTTGAGATTCATGGACCCCGAGTCATCTTGTTTGGCTTTCGGGTTTCGGACCCCGAACTCGAGGGATTTTCATCCTTAAGCATACAAAGTGGCTTAGTCTAAAATTCTTATCTTGGAAGGAAAATTTAAAGTCTGTTAACTTATATAATGTTACGCTTTGTGTAGATTAATTATTTAGTCAAGAGGTTCTCTCACAATGCCTACACAAGAGGAGTGCCAAACAAGCGCCTGATTTCCATTAAAAAGACTTAACTCGTGTGCGAGTACGACATTGCATGAGTCGAATGTTGGATGATGTGTAGTGAACTCGTGCTTAGTTACCACAAATTTTGCCTGCATTATGAGAAATACTCATCCATCGTGATTCTTGTATTTTATATAAATCGTGTAACAATTGTAACATAAAAGAAATAGTTAAATTACATCGTATATAATTATTTACTTCAATTTAATAATGTTTGAGATAATTTATTGATTAAAATTAAATAAGAGTTTTATGGGAATGATAAAAACAAAATAAAAGTAACAATAACGTTGAAATGTATTATATCAGATAAGGTGACGAATGATTGATTTTATTTTGAGGGAAACAACTAACTCGACACCATATTATATAAAATATATATATATATATATATATATATATATATGTGTATATATATTATTCGAAAAAATTTATTTTCTCAATTTAGACTAGAAAGTCCACGAGAAAATGCGATTTCGGGTGGCGAGTAGGTGGTCCGAACATGATCGCTATCAGTGACTCTTCTTTGTAAGTCAAGAAAGTTTGTTTGGCCACCAGAAAATACATATTTTAATTAAAAAAAAACACGCTTAATTGTCACCAGAACGCGTTTTTCGGGCTCCAATCTGGAAATTTTTCTAGGATATACATAAAGTTTCAATTCAAAGAAAAAGAGAAGAATTCAAATTTTAATTTTCTTCACAAAAAACTTCAAATTACGAACAAGAAGAAAAAAAAACAAAAAATCCTCAAGAATCTTGAATATCTATGGACGTGCATTTGGAATGGGGAGAATTCCTGCAAACGGGGCACGAAGCTTTTAACCTGAGCCATTGGTCTACACAATCTGCATGAAAGGAATGCCGACACTCTGGTATACTTCTCAGGGTCTCCTTAGGCTTGTACTCGGATAAGCAAATTGAGCAAATGCTGTCGTTGGGGTTAGGCAAACGTCGGCTCTCTCCTAGGATCGTTTTAGGGTACGATTGAATGGTCGAACTGTCGAGCCCACCCGTGGTGATTAGAACTTGTGGCACTACAGCAGCAGAGCTGGCAGAGTCTACAATCGGCAGGTGCCGCCTGGTGAAGCGCTTCACCTTGCTGCAAAGGCAGCACAGTAATCCCACTAGGAAAAGAAGTGCAGGCACCCCGGCCCCAGCAATTATAGCGTAACGCGCACCTCTTGGAAGTCCTGGGAAAATTAGATTTGTAAATCAATTAGGTTCTGATCATAAGACTATAAAGGTGTTTCTGAGGCTCCAAAAATTAATACACAGTGATAGCCCCGAAAGGCCTGAGTCATGGATGACCCGAGACAGTAAATAGATAGCCCGAGTCATGATAATATATAGCTCTTTTGGTATTCACATCTTCTTGTTTACAGATCTATATTTGAGCTAATTAACGTAAATAAGAAGTTATTCAAGCATCTAATTCTTGATTTGCCTGAGGAAAAGGTCAAGCTAAACAATATCTGGCCAAGGCGTTGACCATAAGAAAGCTCCATTCAAACCAAAAGAAATGCAACCATTTTCACACCACAAATGCATCACTTAATATTATTATTTCTAAAAAAAAATCTATCCACACGGACAATCCGGTTTATTTATTAGAGAATAATTTGCAAATCAATTTCAGCAGAGAACAAGTGGTTCTTTTTACATCAAGTCCCCGCTTTATACGGCTGATTAATTAAATGAAGTTCTCTTGACTCGGCCAAATTAATTTGTATATATATATATATATACATTAGCCAAAAAACTTGTGTGAAATGATCTCACGGGTCGTATTTATGAGACGCATCTCTTACTTGAGTTATCCATGAAATACTATTACTTTTTATGCTAAGAGTATTACTTTTAATGTGAATATGAGTAGAGTTAACCCGTCTCACAGATTAAGATCCGTGAGACGGTCTCACATGAGACCCACTCTATACCTTAATCTCAAATATAATAGTCATTACGTTGCTTTATCATAATAATTTAGATCAATCAGTCATTTAATTTTACGATTAAAATATACTATAAGTTGATTGAGCAATATCAATAGTCATACACGTTGGCATTGTGTGTGTCTATATATATATATATATTCAGAATATGTATATTGTGAGAGAGTATCACATGTATCTAACATGACAAATAATATTTTGACATAAAATATAATAATTTTTTCATGCATTGAGTCGGATTGGAGATCTGTTTTATTAAATTAACCAGTTAGACGGCATTACAAAGTTTTGTTATATATTAAAAAGTATTTCTAAAAATTCAGTAAGATAAAAGTGGATAAATTATGAATTATATTATTTTGCATCTATGAATTTGAAATCTATTGATTTAGAAATTTTTTTGTTAACAATAAAATAAAATTAATGAAATATTAAATCTGCACCTTATTTATTTATACATTAATTAAGTTTCGGTTTGTGGGATTGGAAGAGTGTACTTTGTAATAAATTACTTAATTGTTGACCAAGTCTACAGCTTGTTAGCGTGTCGATTTTGTTAACCCAAGGGATGGAAACTCTGGGAATATTTTGATATAACTTTAATTCATTTATTCTCTATCTATACTTTAATAATTAATTTTACACATTTCGAGAATCATGTGTAAAAAATTGGGGTATTTGAAGAAAAGAATTTGGCTGTAATTACAAATAATTAAATAAGTAAGAATATTTTGAAATACACATAAAACGAATATAGAAGAATAAAATAGCAGTTAATTTTAATTTAATATATTTTCCTGAAATTTATGTTGAATTTAATATCGAGTATCCTTGACTTTGTGGACCGTGGGTGCAATAATTACAGGCGCACCGCCGTTTTAAAGTCATTAATTGTGCTTCTCACCTGTTATTTGATCTTATAAATTCACTACTTTTAGTATATATTTCTTACGATTTTTAACTGAAAGTTATGTTCATAATAATATGTTTATATGGTAAAAATTTGTGTGAGACGATTTCACACATCTTAGATTACCTCGGTTCTTCCTTAATCTTTTCGGATTGTTTCAAATAAATGTATTTTTTTTATTTTAATGTTTAATATTTTTTTAAATAAGAAGTTTGTCTATAAATTTTAATTTTTAATAAACAAACTTTAATATATATTAAGGAAAAATGTTAAGGTAAATAACTTACCGCGGCGAGAAACATGACTGCATACAGTATCTGTGCTGGAGTTGCTCTTAAGCCCACACAGTCCACCTCTGGACTCGCACCGCCCGCACTGCGGGGTGCCCCAACTGAGCAAGATATCTTCACTAAGATCCGACGTCGCCACTGGTTCAGAAAACGTCCACTGAACCGGTACAGCCACCGAAGATATCAGGCTGCACCTAGATGCCAAGAATGAAATAGCTCTCACAGAAGACGAGGCGAAAACCGTGTAACTCTTACCGCTCAAACATCCAATAGGGTTGAGCTTATACTTGGTGTAATCGAACGTGCAATTGAAGAAGGCGAAATTCTGATAGAAATATCCAGAAAACGGCGACCCGGAAAGGTTTAATGTAAGGAGGCGTTTGGGGAGGCAGCTGTCGGGATCGTTGAGCCATATGTGTTGCATTTGGTAGTCTATACCTTGGACTGTGAATTGGCCTGAGTTTGGGAGCTCGAGAACTGTTTGATTTGATCCGTCACATGAAAGATTGAAGCCAGGGTAGCCGCATGATTTGTGTTGAAGGTTTTGGAGCTGGAACGGGAACCGGATCATGGGTTCTCCGATACGGCTGCAGGAGGAATCAGAACAGAGTTGAGCGAATGAATATTCGACGAATAGAAAGTTGAAGAGAAAGAAGAGGAGGGCTTTGGTGGTGTCCATGGGAGCTGGTAGAAGCTATCTTTTCAACTTGTAAATACAGAGAAAACGGGCTATATCACTACCAATTTAAAATGTTTAATAAATATATAGATGATCATTCTTTATCATCCCATATTTAATATCAAATAATTTTAAGTATAATTTAAAACTATTAAAATAAGAATAAGTATATAAGATGTGTTGATCTGATCTATATTTATAATAAAAAAAATAATTTTGTCAACAATAATATTATTTAATGAGTCGGGTCAGGCCAAACACTTATCTCATACAATTGACAATTGAAATCGTCTCATAAGAGTTTTTTTGAAGGCAAAAACTTGTGTGAGACGGTCTCACGGATCGTATTTTATGAGACAGATATCTTATTTGGTTCATCCGTGAAAAAGTATTAGCTTTTATGTTAAGAGTATTACTTTTTATTGTAAATATCGGTAGGATTGACCCGTCTCAGATAAAAATTATTGAGACCGTCTCACAAGAAACATATTGTTTTTTAAAACAATTATACTTAATTATTTTTAAATAATATATATTAAAATACCTATCCTAACATAAGATCTAAAAGTCTAAAACAAAAAACAAAAGAGATATTACGACCACCACCCTCTTCATCCTGCCCCTTTTGACCGACATGAAGGCGAAGTTAATAGGCTTCTTTTGATTATTTAGCGATGATTAATAGCGCATAACTTTAAGTTAAGAGATAGGAGGAAGATATTTTTAAAAAAAATTAATATATGTTTATTAATATTTATTTTTAAAAATAAGGGCTTTAAAATGGAGTCACTTATATGTTGATCAATATGGTTAATAGGAGTCATTATTAATGTTCATTTTTATCTATAAAAAAATAGGTTTATTAATATGTTCATTTATATTAAAAAATATATTAATTCTGAATCACTTCAATATTATTTAAATGTCATTTAGATTTACTTTGATATATAGTAGATTTGATCCAAGTGGTCCAACAAGTATTATTCTATTGGTTGTCACATTCTGCTAAGTCAAAGTTTTTATTTGGAAATCATAGTATGTGTTTTTTTTGTTTTAGTAGGTTTTTGTCATACAGTCTCACATATTATTATCGATCAGATGAGTTAATTTTACTCATATTTACAATAATAAATAATAAATTTAATATAAAAAATAATATTTTTTATTAGTGACCTAAATAAGATAATTTGTCTCGAAAAATCATTTCATATAAGTTTTTATGTTCTTGTTTTCTTGTCATTTATTTTTAATATACAAGTACAAATTTAAAATTATGAAATTTAGCTATTGACATAATGACTTGAAAGCAAGTCAAATGCATCTCTTAACAGTTTTTTAAAGTAACATACTGTACTCACGGTCATTCAGAGATTTAAATGGTTTCATAATTAAATTAAGGTCAAATAATAATTTTAATTTTTATTATGTTTTAATATTTGATATTATTAGTCATATATTTTAATAATCAATTTTAGTCTTTTTTTAATCTAAATTGTGTAATTAAATAACTCATATAATGTTGAATTTTTATAATTACGCAGTTAACAAAATCTTCAGTAACATACACGCGTGTTTAAAAGCATAACATAATAAATAACAATAAAATTAGTCTTTTAATTATATGATTTTGATGGGAAAAAAAACTAAAATTGATCGTCGAAATATTTTTACAAGATTATAATTGATTTTAAAAAATACGTAACGAAAGATATCAGAACTCAATACATACATGACTAAAATCGACATTATTCAAATATATTAAACACTTTAACGTCTATTAAGGTGGTAATTAATGGAAGCAGGTAATTGGTAGTTTCAGCTTTCAACGACCGTCTAAATGAAGGACGAACATTATCGATTAATATTCAAAGTAACAATAACCAAAATTCACACACCCCTTTTTCATTTTATTATTTTTATTCGACACATCGCATGCACTTTGAATTCAAAGTCTAATAGAATTCAGACTTTCGAGCTTTTCGAGCTCGATATATATGCACGATTCATGGTCGAGCTTGAGATGAATTACTCGATCAAGCTCGAGTATACAAGATTTAAATCGAATCAAACTCAAGTAATATGGTACTCAAGTTCGACTCAACTCATTTTACAGTCCTAATTGACTCTCCTTAATAGCTCGTTCTGATGGTACTAAATGAGTTGAAGACGACCTATTATGATATTTTCGTAAATTTTAACATCTTATGTACCGTAATTATTTTGTTTCGAAAAACAATTTGAAAAAATAGAATCTCAACATCAAACTTATTGCTCTTAGATATCAAAACATTGACAACCAAATGCAGCAGAACAATCAATGCTTATCGCTTCTTAGATAAACAATAGAATCTCAACATCAAACTTAATTAATTAATTCCAAAATATCTATCACAAATCTACTCTAAGTTGGAGCAGCTTTGTTCAAACCCACGATCTGTCCCTCCTTTCTTTAGATCCATCTCATCTCGTGAACTCGACGAGTCCAATCCATGTTAGATCAGTTGAAAATATAGAATTTTATATTTATTCAATTAAAAACTAAAAATTAACAAATTATTAAATTTATATGTTCAAATTTATATTAATAATATCCAAGACAAAAAAACATTATCAACAAATTAAAATATATCAACTTGTATTCGATCAATAAAAAAAATTGTAATGATATATTTTCATATTAAACATATAATAATAAAATTATATAATTTCACTTCAAAAAATACAAAACTAAAATTATACATAAGATATTAATTCTTTAGTCTAAAAAATATAAATATATAATTAATAATAATAATAATAATAATAATATATATATATATATATATATATACATACATATAAATTTAAAATATATATACATATTTTAGTAGCGGGATTGGTCTAGGATGAGTTTGACTAAACAAAATATATAATTAATAATAATAATATATATAACATATAAATTATATTGCTTAATCCGTACTGCTCAGAAAGTCTCAAATCTGCCTCCTTATTGCTTTACGCAATTTAAGCGACTACGTAATTTACTTATTTTATTTAATGGGCTTTAATTGTTTATGGGTTTTGGAAACCCAAAATTGTACTATTAATTAGTTTTATGGAATAGATATTATATTACACAAAATTGATTTCAAGATAACTAACAGTGTGTTTGGTAACCAGGATTTGAGAGTATTTTGTGGGATTTGTAATTTGATTTGGAATTGGATTTGGAAATTCAAGTATTTGAAATTCCATTTGGTGTTTGGTTTAAAATTTAAAAATGATATTTACAAATTCATTTCTTGTTTGGAGAAAAAAAGATTCGAATTTGGGATTTTAAAATTTTACTAAACTACCCTTAGAAACTTTCGGTGGAGAATGATGTGTTGGATAAAAAAGTAATTTTATGTTTTTAAAATCCAAATCCCACCAAATCTTATCAAATTTGATGGGATTTGGATATACTTGTGGAAATCCCATGAAATCCCATTAAATCCTAAGCAAATCCGAATCTTTTTTTTTTTAACATCTTGCCAAACAGTAAAAATATGATTTTGAAATCCAAATCCCATGAAATCCTCCCAAATCCTGGTTGCCAAACACACTGTAAAAGATAAAAAAAATCTAGTTTCAAAATAAAAAAATTCATATTAATACCAAATGTATTAACGTTTTAATCATAATTATCATATTTTATTCAAATATCTTCAAAATAAAACCTTAAAGCTCAAACGCCACAACATCATATGTACATAAAATTATAAAAAATCTAAGAACTTATAATTACTAATTACTATTTAAAACAAAGTTCATTGGTTAAAAAAAAAAAAAAGCTAAACACCTTTAAGTTGTGTTCAGATCGATGAATTTCAAATATATTCAATATTTTTTTTTTGTAGTTTTGGGAAAATAGACTAAAACATTAAATTCAAACTTCCATATTTATATGGTGTTACATGTTAATTATGATATATTTCAAGTTCATCTAATAAATGACGCAATTGAAATTCATTCTACTTTGTGTAGATAAGTAAGTTATGGATTTAAGATTTCATCTATCGTTTCATTGTTAACAATAAAAATATAATCGGAATTTCAAATACATCTTTCCAACACTAAGTAATTTCCAGTTCATGACATTTTATTTTCGTGCCAACTTGTATTGTAATATACTAATATCCTCCATCATTTATTTACCTTCTCTCTGCATTTGCATACGCGCGCATCATTAACTGTTGGGTTGGAAAGCAGAAAACCCTCATATCTTGTGGAGGTGTCCTCTGGATTTAAGGTAATTTAGTTTATCATCTGATCAAATGCTATTTCATTTCATGGATTTTGTCATGTCTTTCTTCTTCTCAATTTATTTTGTGGGTTTTTTTTAGTTTTTTTTTTTGAAAAAGTCAATGCATGCACTCTGGGTGAACTTAATTCATATTCTACATCTGTTTCTTGTTACTTGCTTTGATTTGCTTATTTTAGACTGCCAGTGAATAAGGATTTGAGAGAAAATAATTCTGAATGCTTCATTAGATCTCCAGCTCATATTGAAGAGTTGCCGTTTAATGCAAAACGAAAGGCATTCGCACTCGGAAACAAATTAGGGTTTCATGTAATCGTACGATGATGAATAAAAGTAATGAGCACATTCAGTGAGCCAAAAGGGTAGTGCCCGAACTTCCTTACGACAAACTACGAATCTTTTTGGAGGATTTATTTCATGCAAACACTGTAAAAGCTTAGTACTAGAACAAGACTTATAAACGGCTAACATTGATTTTTTGGCAAAGAGGCTTAAACATATCATTCAGATCATTTTTTTTATTTTTTATTTTTAACATTAATGTAGATGTAGTCTTGGTCATTCATATTATGCAATCAAATTTCAGTTTTAATCTTATATTTCACTATCTAGAAATTTTAATGTTATTTTTAAAATGGAGTGATTATGCGACATTGTACATGTCAGCGCAACCGCCTCCACCCTATGTAATCGTCTTCCGCGGCACCATCAAGAAAGCCATCAACAGGACCCAAGATTTCAAGCTCAACGTCCACTGCGTACTCAATAATCTTGAAAAGAGCACAAGGGGTTTCACAGCGGGTCCGAAGCAGTTCGAGAGGTGGTCAGCAGGGTGGGCTCAGGGAATATTTGGTTGGCGGGACATTTGTTGGGAGCATCCATTGCGCTCACCATTGGAAGGGAAATGGCGAGAACTGATGGTGATCATGTAGAAACTTATATTTTCAATCCTTCGTTCTTGTTCCCTCCGATCGACCAAATAAAAAACGACAAGTTGAGGCTCGGGTTGAGGTTCGCAAACAGTGTACTCACAGCAGGGCTAGCTATTGCTGTTAATGGAAGAAAAAAGGCCACGGAAAGTGACGAGTTTACCATGTTGTCGTCCGTACTTATTTATCCACCCGAAGGATTTAATTTGCAGCGCGTACGTGGGGTATTTCGAGCCCAGGGAGAGGATGGAGTCGATTGGCGCAGGAAGAATTGGCTACGCAGCATTCTATTGGGAGTGTCGTGTCGGCTGCTAGAGGGAAGGTTTGCCGTTTGTGGCGCAGTGCATCTGATTCCTTCGGCATATTTGAGCATCAATTGCAGGCCTTGTAGTAGTTTCAGCGAAGGCCATGGGATTCATCAATGGTGAAGGCCAGATTTGGAGTTCAAGTACAAAGTTTACCGATACAAGTGAATGTTTGATCAATTATATCATTGTTTTTAAATGTTGAACAAGATTGGTGTTCGAAAATCTTGTTGCATTGCTCAATTTGGATATTCTTCGGTTGCCTTGGAAATTAAGATGCACGTAACTGTGAGTATTGTCTTGCCTTCTGTATAACAATATATAGTTGTATTATTTTAACAAAATTTATGTAAAGACAGTTACATCGTGAGAGTTAGATGTCTTACTTTAGTTGGGTTAAATTATTGAGAGTTATATATATATGTACCTGGACAATCCGATCTTATCCCTTTGAGTTAGTTTTGAGGTTGAGTTGAATCAAAATCTCAATCTTAATTTGATATCAAATCTCAGCTCACAGTAATATCATGTAAACTTTATGCTCCACTTGTAATTTTTTAGCGTGCTGGCGTTTGATGTCATACATCAATTGAAAATGTGTTTTTTTTTTAATTATATTTTTTGAGATTGATTTAGATCCAAATTTATATATAAACCAAAATATCTCTAAATTAATACTAATTAGCACTTAAACTTTTAAACATACATTCAGTTGCATACAAAGTCATTTCAACAGGTTTTACTCCCAGGATTCTTACTCTCAATCACGTTATCAATTTGATCCACGCTTCCAGTTAGAAAATGTTCTCTAGTTCAGTCCTGTTGGTGTAAATCCATTTAAACTCAAATTAAAGGGGGGCAATCGTTAATTGTGATTAGGGGCAAGAGTGTACGGTGAAAAAATTAAAGTCAAACTTCATTAATGGAGCATTTCCTTTAATCATGCATTCACAATTGTGATTTGAAAGCCACCGACAATATGGGAATATTTCCTTTATTTTAAGCAATTAAAACCCACCGACGGAAGAGGACTTCATTGCCCGTTACCAATTATCGAATATTTTTTAGAGTAAAATTTGATTTCAGTTTACAAATTAATCTCGTCCCATTTAAACAATGTTTTCTATTTGTGCTTGTCTAATTAGTAGTCCACCAATGAGTCCAAAACTCGTGAAAGCTAGTAATACATTTACAATTCCCTTTTAACACATACATAAACGTACATTTATTACTACATAGTAAATCAAGAAAATCATATCAAGAATTAATTCAACACAAATTCCTTATTAGCTTCATGTGTGTGTTAGTAAAATAATTCAATTTGAGAGGCCGGACAAGAATGCGACCCCGGTCGAGGGCAACCAAGACGACCCATGAATAAACCGTGCCACCGTGAACCTGCTGGCCTCCTCCTTGGACTTAATGACACGATAACCTGGCCATTTTACGCGCTGCCCTAACGAGCTACCGAGACCATAATTCATATACTCGCCGTAGTACAATGTGTCTAGTGCAAATGTTGCATTCCACTCTAACCAACCGCTAGGGTGAATGTGATCTCCCATGTTGGAAAGCATGTACACCGTTCTCGAATATAGCTTCCATGGTCGCCCTAAATATGTTGGATAGGCATCCTTTTCTTTCTCAAGATCGGGTTCCGCCACGAGGTTGCAGGCATGGATCGAAATGCCAGTGTTCTGGTTAGGATCTTTGCGATTCTGTGCGGTTATTGTATTCTTTTGAAGCGACATTGGCTTACGGGCATGAATGTTACAGCTTTGGATAACGGCTGCAGCGTTACCGAATATGAAGTCTACGGTGCCATATATGTCGCATTCACGGTAAAATTGCCTCTGGGAGTGAATGTATAGGGTGTCTTGATATCCAATGATGTTGCATCGGAAAATCACTGCGTGATCGGCTCCGACACGGAGCGCCACAGCTTGGTGCTTGCTCGGTCCTGCCCAGTTTTCAAACGATATGTCCCTCGCAATGAAACCAGCTCCAGTTGCCGCTGTATATGCAAATTAACATAGATACAATTAACCATATCCACCATTAACACACTTAGCTTGTATCTTCTTCAAGATTCATATATATAGCAAAGTGGAAATAGCAATAATAATCGTGGAGAAGAGTAAAACTGTGATCAAATCAAAAGTGCAAAAAGGTGGAGAAAAAGGAATTTACCGAAAGATGCGGTGTGGAATGTAGTGATGTTGTCAAATATATTTCTCCCACCCGAAATGACCGTCTTGCCCTTCCCATCTCCGATCAACATCACATTCTTCTTCTTCCTCCCCACCTTCAAGTTTTTCTCTTCATACCTAACAACGAATAATTACACTTAGTAAACCACAAAATCACCCTCACACTTCTCATTATTTCATAATTTACCCCATCATTATTCGGAAGTACCGATAGAATGACAATTATTTCACCACGAGAGAGTATATATTATGGTTAATGGACATAATATGTGTTTTGTTTTTAAAAATAGTCATTTCATGTGTGTTGAAATGTGGAATATGTCTATTTTCTTAAAATAAATTACAATGACCATTTCAAAAACATTTTCGCAAAACATATTATTTGTTCTATCAATTAATGGTGGAGAGAGCATCGTGAGGGTTTTGGATATGATGATGTGCATAACACCATCGTTGGATTAATTGTATCATATGTATGGTGAACATGATCCAACGACTCTGCTCTGCAGTATATTCTTATTCTATTGGGAGAACTTATTAAGGAGCAACCAACATCTTCCCACCTATCATTTCCATAGTTAAACTTAATAGTAACATTCAATTATCATAAAATGAAACTATGACTCATTGACATGAATTGTTGAACAAATAATGTAAACGTGATAGGGACAAATAAAGTTAATGTAATTATTATTAAAAGTAATTAAAAAGCAAGCAATCTTTCTAAAAATTAATAAATATTCTAGTGAGCAGGCAAATCTACGTAGCCAGATAAAAACCTTTCAATCATGGTATTTTTTGTTTTATGTATATTTTACATTTAGGGTCCTCTTGTAATATTTGATTTGCCCCTTTTAGATTTCTTTAAATCATGAATTTCCTTTTAGTATGTGTTCATAAAGAACTTTTACATATTAATGGTGTTTTAGCAGAAGAAGAGTTTTAATTCCGAGGATGTTTGATCTATAAACATGAACTTACTTTCCTGCCCTCACATAGATTATAGTTCGACGACTGCTGTGCTCCGGCACCTTCTTGATCGCCTCCGCGATCGTCTTGTACGTTCCATTCCCATCATGCGATACGATTATATCGGCATTAATAGCCGACACCGGCATGTCTAACATCATTCGATCTTTCCGGGACAGCCACGACGGAAAATGCTCGTGTTTTTCCACGCTGCTCAATAATCGCCGCCGGCGATTCTGTATTGGGATCCCGGAGAAATCGTCGTTACCGCCATCGGCAGCGTAAATAGCGAGTGAATTACTCACGAGTTCGGATAAATCCTTCAACCGATCCGACATTTGATTCTTCAAGTCTCCTGTGAGTTGCTCGAATCCTTCATTGCAGGTGTCATGATTTGTCAGCGAGGCGCTGATCCAGGTTAAGACGTCCTGAGTCGACGCTGCGGCGGCGTCGGCGTCTCCCCCGCCAGGTAAGACGGAGACAAGTGAACGCGTGAGGAGGTCCACTGAATCGTCCAGGAGTTCGAGGCAGTCCTCGTAGGCCGATCTCTCGTAAGAACCCATGGGGAGGTTAGTGAATCCGGACGCGTGATACAGAGCGCGGCCCACTCTCTGTAGAGTCATGTTAACGGAAATGTGAACTAAGTCTTTGTCGGAGGCGGCGAGTGCGCCGGGGAAATCTAGGAGGGAATCCAAACAAAGAGACTGGTACAAAGTTTTGTTGCAGGTTCTTGACATGGCTTGGGAAGGATGCCGCCGTCGGAGCTTTTCGGCCGTTGCTGTGTTTCGGAGAGTCACCACCAGCGCAGCGCAGATGGCGGACGCTACCATGACAGTGGCGGCGAGGATCAGCAGAAGCTTGAGTTTGGATTTTTTTGGTCTCAAGGTGGGTTCGTTGTTCAGACTCGGGGCAGAGGAGCCTTTTGGCTCGGTGGGTCCGAGCCTTCCATACTCCATCGGCTTGAGCAAAGAGGGAAGAAGAGACTTTGTTGTATGCCAATCGAAGCTGTGGCTTTTATAAGTAAGCGATTGGACACATTTTTTGAGGTTGATTTATACCAGTCGAAGCTGTGGCTTTTACAAGAGAGATTTTCGTATGCCGGGGGAGGGGTTCCAGTCGAAATAAAACTCATAGGCCGGCGATTCTATGCACAAAATTTAAATTTTACAAAGAAATTTGCATGATTGTATACTTTTTTTGGTCGAGTTAAGAGTTAATTAGTTCTTCCTAATTTGATAATACCACCATAAGTTGTCTTAAAAAAATTTATGAAAAATCCTCCTACAAGTAAATTTTGTGAAACGAATAATTTATCCGATCTGATACATAAAAATATATTATCTTTATATAAAACATTTATCTTACGCTTTACATATAAATCGGATCAATCCACTTAATAGATAGAATGTTTATACATGGAGTAGATCTCTTGTGAGACGGTCCCACGAATCTTTTTCTGTGACACATGTCAACCCTACCGATATTCACTAATACTCTTAGCATAAAAAATAATATTTTTTCATTGATGACCCAAATAAAAGATATGTCTCACAAAATACGATCTGTGAGACCGTCTCACACAATTTTTTGCCTTACAGCGTCCACTAGATATCACCTCACGTTGCTTGTGGCTTTGGCAACTCAATCTCCTTGGATAAAAAGAAAAATGTTTCAAGACTAAAGCTTCAAAATCTTGAAATTTATTAATAATAAATATTTACTATTTTCATGGGCTATGTCTTAAGAGATTTAGACTGAAGATTTTGGCCATTTTAATTTCTACAATTCGTAAACTCAATAATTTTACCTTCGTGTATGTCGGCTATTTAGTACATATATATCCCCTTCTACATATATATATATATAACACAATAAATTTAAACACACCCAATATGAATAATATTTTAAAGCAAAATGAAAAAATAGTTTACCTATAAATTAAATCACACCCTCCATATATATTATATTATTTTTAATACAATTATATATCATCACGATATCATATGCACATGGACGAGTCACGTACTTCATAAATTTTATTTGCTATCGAGTTCCATTTTCTTCGAATTGGTGGTTTGGTGTGAGGTCGATGTCCAGGGATTTGCTGGCTTCTGCTAGGAGAAAATTCCCTCTTGCCAAGGACCGGTTTATTTGTAGCTTTTCATTTCTTAATTAGATCCAAGTATATAAATCGCAGAATTAAATATGAAATACATGTTCTGCCATTGATGTTTGTTTGGACATAGGAAAAAATCTAAACAAAACTTCTTTTTTAAATCGAATAACTCTTCTAAATTAAAAATAATAATAACACATGCAACGTACGTGCATCTTTTACTAATAATTATTACGTGTAGCCCACCTAACTCACCCGATATACATGGTGATCTACTAGCATGCATGTAGCCTCCCTCACTCTCTAAAATAATTAAGACATGCAAATTTTTTCCCATCAGTCATATTATTGTCTAAATCATAAAGTTTTGAACCTCAAAAAGCATGTGGAAAATACCATTTCTACTCTCCTGCTTCATTAATTATTCCTCAATCCTCTATTGCATTAATCTAAAAAATGGTAAATATATATTCCATTTGAGAAAGTAGTAAAAAGCAAACAAAAGGGAATCATAAGCTCGTGTTATATTTAAAAGCACGAGAATCTACATAAAAGTGAGTGCCCTCTTTCTACATTTGTACAACTATAGTTGGGAAGTTGAGTCTGTATTATGTTTTAATACAACATGTCATGAATTTTTATTTTGAATTTAGATGAACTATTGCATTAATTAACTGTAGTGAGAGCACTACAAGAAATTTCACTTTCAACCGCATTCAAAAAACAATAGTTTTATCTGAAACCGTTGTTTTTTCTTTTTAACAACGATTTTAACATTTTAACTTTGTCAAAGACAACGGTTTTCTAAAAACCGTTGTCTTTTATGGGTCAACGATAACGGTTTTAGAAAAAAAGTATGGCATTAGATCTCAAGCGAAACTCAATGGTTTTACGAAATCATTTTAAATTAATTTCAACAAGGGAAGGAAACCGAAGCAGATGCTTTTGCAACTTTAGAATAATAATAATTTTAAAAAAAAAAAGAAAAAAAAAGAGAAGGCATTTGTTACTTTGGATGGTTCCATCTTCTTTAAGTTGTTCTCAAGTGTAGAATAAGGCGTAAAGGGGTTCGAAAGAGTCGCAAATATATATATGTTTGCATGGATAGATGAACTTTTTATATTGTGAAGATTTAAAGTTAAAATGAGAGTATCTTTCTTAGAGTACACTTGCAAAAGGTTGCTCATCTCTAACTTCTTTTAATTAGACATAATAACAAATTCAATAATTTAATTAAATTATAGTATGTTAAAAAAATGTTGGTATTATTTTTAAAAATGTTGAAGCATATAAAAATTGTCTCATCGGAAAATTTGCGATGTGATTGATGTTTGAGTTGTTGTTGAAAATAATCGAGTTTCATAGTATTCTCATGCATGTCATATTGCATTCTTCTTCTGAGTTTGATTAATTTGAACTATCTCTTCGGTTTGGAGTCGAATAAACGATCGCTAGGTAAATGATACAAGCAATTGAGAAATTTCTACTTTCAACAAGTAGGAGGGAAATCACAACTCAACAAATGTAAAGTTTTTATGATTGAATGATAATTTTGGGGGGGAAATTGTAGTTTTAGGCTTGTAAGTTGATGTGTTTTTTGGGTTTTAGTCACGTAACTTATCAGTTTTTTTATTTTCATATAATAATTTGGATTGTTTTTGTTTTGGTTTTTTTTTTTCACACAGACACTAAATCAACCAAATGTTTATTTGATGTCGATAATCTTCTACGTTACTCATATAGAGCGAATAAAAACTATATTATACAAATTAAAATAGATCTCAACAAAAATAAAGAAAAACGACAAACTTTTTTCCTACAATTTTTAAATATTAGACATCGTTTTGTTTTATTTTTCCTCTTCATTTATGTTTATAATTATTTTAATCTATATAATATATTTTTATTTCCGCTACATGACATACATCGATGAAATCAATGTCAATAAATAATATTTGATTGATTTAATAGTTTTTGGTAAAAAAAATAAAAATAAAAATAAAATTCAAATTATTGAATAAAAACCAGATATTGACAAATTAATTACATAATAAAAATTCCAAACATATCAATTTTCATGATTAAAATTTCATTTTCCCCTATTTTTGGAGATGGATATCATATAGACTTGCAATAAATTTTAAATACAAAATTATTAAAATTACCTAATTTCTTTTTTAATGTTATTTGATAATAAAGATTTCTAAAACAATAATTTATAAAACTATACAAAAGAAGAAAAAGAAACACGGATATGAAATAAATGAAGTCCATTAAAAAGGTAAATTTTTGTTAAAACATGAAGTACAGGAATGGTGTTTGGACTTGTGAAAAAATAATATTTATCTTTAACTTGTTTATATGCTTATGGGTTGCTTGTTTCAAAGCCACAACCCAAATATAATTAATGATCATCTCCCATTCATCATGCAAATAACTGATTGAAACGCTCATTTAATAAGGAAACTATAAATGATTTCCAAGAAACAAACAAGCTATACTTGATATGTTGAACAGCAGAAGTTTAGCACTAGAACACATCCCTTAAGCAGACACACAACAGCCAGAAAACACGTAAAATCTTACTCAAAAATCAACGTGCTCAATCAACTACAAAGATTTGGTATGCAGGCCCCAGCATCTGGATTCTGCTGTTCTTTCCATATTCTTCCAGTGACTCGAAGCTTAAGCTCTTTCCTGTCACCTCCAGAGAAAAAGAGGGCCATGTTTCTTTGAATTATAAGCCCATCGTGGCTGTCTCTTACTTTACGATGGCTATCTCGAACGCTTCGTGGTGTACCCTCGAATATTAGCTTCCTGCCGTTAGCTCCAACCTCTAAACTGTAGCTGAAGTTGCGGGATTCATTCTCATCGCCCATGAAACGAAGAAATGCCATATAAACTGGTGCCATTCCGAGTTGAAATGCTTCAAAGTGAAGGCAGAAATATTGCCCGAAACAATGGAATACCTAATGAAAACATGGAAATGGACAAGATTAAGAATGCAGACAGCATATAAAAAGTTTAGACAAGCATGCACTACCAGTACGTCAAATTCTATACTATTATCAGGTGGCATATACTGCAAGTGTTGATGACATTGGATTGCGCGAAATACAATAAGATCCACATAGATTCATGGAGAACCAAAAGGTGTATCACATGATCTAATGGTAATGACTATATGAATAAAAATCAGCACGCATAGCTTGGAAAATCATCTTTGGACACACTCAAATTAAGCAAAGAGTTTATTCATTCTGAATATAGAAGATTACAGAACACTACAATATATGCACAAGAAGTCATCTAGTTCACAAAAGAAATAAATTAGAGGTGATCTGAAGCCAGGAGAAAATCAAGAACCTCATAGATCCATGCTACTGTTGCCCAAATCAAATCCAAATTCCAAAGTACCTAAAAGGGACTGTGAACTCACTGTTAACATCCAAGTGGCATTTTCTACTTCACGAGGGTTTGACTTCACATAGCGATGATTAAAAGTACAACCTGTGTGCATGTCCACTTTATGATCATCTTTCAAATGGGATACGAGGAAGGGAATGTCCCCAGTAACCAAGCACTCCGATCCAGCATAGGGACAACAGTATGGTCTGAAATTGCAAACTGCTTCGTGTTTGAGTTTACTATAATATGGAAAAATTTCCAGGCATCCCAAAGAATAATATTTGCAAGGTAGATCAAGTGATTCTGCAACCTTCTCCAGTGCCAAGCATCGGATGTCACCGAGCTCTTGTCTGCATGTAGGGCATCGATTGTGCACTCTCGTCTTGCACGTTGAACAGAGTGTGTGCCCATTGTGACACTGTAAAAGAGCACATTGTCAATCAACCATGCTTCATGGTACACAAACAAACAGGAACTAGATATTGTTTTCTAGCTTGTAAAGTTCTCTATTAGTCAAAGCTTGGGAACACTAAATCATGGCAATACTAAAAACAATATTGGATAAAACGAAAAGTGACAATGTCATTATCAGAATCTTAAATCCCAAATGCAAAAACATCCTCTCAAGCCTTTTAATACAGTACCAGTATACGCGACTAAGTTTGTCGTGTCCTGTTTCACACAAATTTTAATGTATTACGAAACATAACTTCTCATTTTCCAGGTATCTCATACATAAATATCCTGAAATTGAAAGAGAAATAATGCAGACTTAGATACTACCACTGTATATTTACAAAAACTACAGCACAACCCAATCAAATATTGAAATAGAATTCCGATTCTGAATGAAGAAAAACATCTATGCTTGCGGGAGTGCAATTTAGCTTTTTTGCACATTCATCATCTGAACTAGGAAATTCTCCACACATCGCCGTCTAATGCCAAAACTACATTAATATATTTCACCTAAGAATAATGCAACCAAGATTATCATGACTGCGTAGATGCTGTGATAACCCTATTAAATTACAACAAATCCAATTAATCTAATTCAGTTTCAAACAAGTAAAACCAAAGCATCACATTCAAATGAACACGTAACGGTATGCCTATTGAATCACAAGATTGAATAAACAATATACCCAAAGAAAAGGATATACCCCAAAAAGTTCAAATAAGAGAACTAAGAGAAACAGCATACCTGATGAATGGGTGGGTACATAGAATTAGTGCAGACAGGGCATTCAAGTAATTCATGGACGCTTGTCGGAGCCATTCCAGAGGGCACCACATTAAGATTCTTTGAAGAAAACAAATGGGGGTGAGAAGAAACTAATGATTGCATCTCTTCATCTTCAATGTCATCCGATGAAGAAAAGCACTCAACGCTCTCGATTTCAATTGTTGCCATTTAAGTACAAAACAGAAATATGACAACAGATCCCACAGATCCAATCTTCCCCGAATGTATTAAATGCACACTCCGTATATTGTATTTTTTGGCAAAAAAAAACAGAGATGCTAACAAAGGAAAATACAATCTTTTGTGGAAATCTCAAAAGCCCAGATCTACGAGTCTAATGATTGAGTGCAATATCTTCTTCCCACCAAGAAAAATCCAACCTTTGGCAGAAATCAAAATTGCCCACTTTCAAAAACTCATATTTCCTCGATTATAAGTCCCTTCAGAATCTTCGAATCTTCTCCTTCTGAGTAATTTATAAAAAAAATGATTTGAAGGAAACCGTAAGAGTGATCGATAATGTTCGATTCAAAAGAACCCAACAAGAACCATTTCCTTGAGAAGAGGTTCTTTTCTTCTTCTCTCTCTTTTTCTGGTTTTTGGGAGGAGAGAGAAATGAGGATCGCCGTTGGTTTTGAAATAGGATGTAAATCCAACGGATACTATCATATGTTTCACCTTTTTTTTAGAGAGTAGTCAGTCCTTTATTCGTTGAGATTTGAGTAAAAGAAAATTGGGGGATCACTCATTATGTTGTCTCTTTGATTAACAATGTTTGTTGTGATTTTGTAGAAAAAGAAAAGTTTCATTTGTCCTAAAAAAGTTGTTTGCCTAAAAAACTACGCTATTTTATAAGTCAATATCTTTAAAATATATTTCAAATCTGATTCGATCTAAAAAAAAATATTATTTTTAAAATTAAAATATTATTTTTTATTTTAAATATAAATCAAATCAATCTATATTGACAAGTATACTTTTGTGATTCAGTGAAACGGTTTGTCCACCAATATTTTCCATTTCTTTTCTCATTTCCGGTATATGTATTTGTGGATAAGATAACATTCGCGACAAAAAGTGAGGGGCAATATATTATATGTGGAAATTAATTTTTTCTCTCTAAAAATCGAATGCTTTATTTCCTTTTTCATGCATAAGATATATTAAATAAATTTTATAAACTGATATAAACTGTGAATCAACAAAATGATAGCAGGGACCACTTTGGTTGACCCGTAAAAAAACTCATATTGTTCCAATAACTTGTAATAGAATCAATTCGCATACGGTATAATATGTTTTAATTTTCAAAATAATAACTTTTTCAAACAATAGATTTTTATAAACGCTAATATAAAACAAGTTTTTATTGTCCCTTTTTTTAATATAAAAAATAAAATTTATAGATCAGAGATATTATATACAAACTATTGTGGGCCTACAAAATTCATTTTTATTGTCTATATAAATACTTACATGGTCATTTGGTGCACCTAATGTGCGAAAGATACGCGGCCACAGAAGTTGAGAGCGATAAATATGACCATATTATATAACCATTAGCTACATTCTTTACACAGTTCCCAGCCTTTTTCAACCAACTGTCTCAGCTGCAGCACCTTTAGGTGAGTTCGACGGAACCGAACTGTAAAAAGGTAGTCAAAAACAGTATCAAGATGAGCGAAAACAGGGGCCAACGCACATCAATCTATTCATTGTCGCGTATTCATGGAAGAAATTTTTAAGAAATCTTACTCGAGTTTAGACAAAAGTTTTCTTGCTTCCTCAGTTGCAGCACTTGCAGCATATATGGCCAACTTTTTCACCTGTTAAAAAGTCAGAAGTTGATCACATATATAAAAGAAAAGATTCGTAATATTTCCCTCGAAGAAAGACTTTAGAGGGCACTACCTCTAGAATATCTTGCTTGGATCTGTGAGATTTTGGAAGTAGCCGAAATTCTTGAGTCAAACGCATGCATTCTTGGATATTCTCAGGGGATACAAAGTCCAAAGCGACTTTCATGGAGGACTGATAAATATATAAATAATAAGATTTCAGTAAAGAGTACATTAGCCATCAAAGCAACATAGGAACAAGGGTTTACAATCTGAACCGAGAATAAACTTACAGGTATAGAATTTGAAATGGAGAAATCAAACTCAAGCGATTAAAAGTTATAAAAGTGCAGAACATAGAGTTCAACATATTCATCACTCATAATCCTCTAAGAAAATTCTGTATGAGATACACCTGTCTATTCCTCACTTGGTGGGGACACCCTGCAGGAATGAATATAGCCTCACCGAGATATTGCTCGAATGTCCATGGTTCAATATCTGAAAATGATGTAAAAATCATATTAGAACTGCTTGGTTTGAACTTAAATTAAATCAGTCTCACAAAGAAAAACTTACTGAACTCCAATTTCAACTGTTTTTTGTGCCTTTCATCCAGGAAAAAGGCCTGGTCATGGATAGGATGTGCAACCTAAAATCAAAAGCAATAGGCCAAGTGAAATATGAGATTTCAGAATACGCAAGAAATTTCCAAGATAAAGTACTTACGGAGGCCACAGGAGAATGATCAAGATCAAAAAATTCTTGCTGATGTTTAAGCAAGTATTCGATTATTTTGGGCACATCCTGCCGACGAAAGATGTCCCAAACAGCACCACCTCTAGCTATTTCAGGACGGTTCATCCCATTTGGAGTAGAATCCATCACAGAAGACTCGATTCGATCTTTATTATTGGCATCGCATTTGTTATTCAAGCAATCGAGATGCTGTACTTGATGAGTATCAATATAGCTGAGTGAATCAAGACGATCATCTAAAGTGCTATTCAGACCACAGGCTTTATTTAATTCATGTGTATTATTTTCCCTTTTCTCAGAATTCAGAAACTGAGATGGAGAGTGAGTATCAAAGGTAGCATTTTCACAAATCTGGTGTGACAGAATAGCAACTTCAGTGGGTTGCATATCAGTGTTGATGGCTGGTGTGCCTTGCCAAAATGTCTTTAAATTATTTTCAAGTTCTGTCCTCAACTTAGCAATCCTTTGGCTCTGAAACGAGGTATATTTCACTTCAGCTGTGTGTGTCAATATATTTACCTGAACAAATCCACATATTCGTCATGACATAAAGATAAGTTTACTATAAAATCAGTAAAATATAACTATAATATAGCATAATCGTAAAACCTGGCAAATATCATGACTAAAATTCAAGCCAACTCATCAGAAAGCACCAAGGTCTGTTTCGTAACTTATAGAACGATCAGAAATATCTAAAGATCTTGAAGCAGTTTTGCAATGCAAGCAATTCAATTGTCCCACAGAAAACTTGATGAACATGTTATCTAAAAAGATAAGATCTGTAGTGAAACTAACTTAAGAAACAAAGGTGTTTTGGACTCCAAATTTGGAAAATGTTCAAAAAAAAGGGATTTAAAGATGCAGATGAAAATTGAAAAGAATAAGTGCAGACGACGACGTTAATGAAGATTCTATAATTGATTTCACTTTTAAAAGTAAGGCCCGATGGATGCTAGACTAAGTGTCATCTTGTCCATATTCAAGAAATTAGCTCTCGGTGAATGATCTTAAAATCAGTAATTGCATAGCATAGATAAGCTAAGGAAAGAAACAACCACAAAAATACTGAGAATGCAGGTCCCAAAAATAAAAAGGTGCATCAACCAACCACAAAACATGAATAGTAGCAGACTTTTCACAACAGCATACCGCATCAGAAATGTCACAGTGCAATTTTGCAACAGAATCGCCTTTTCCAAGTTCTCTCTGATATCCATAGGCAATGTAGGTCTTGGGTCCCAAGTCCGGTTTTAGAGCACCTTCAGGAAGTTTTGTAGCAAGATTCAAGAAACCAGATCGAGGATGTGTATAATCGCCGAAGGGAAGCATGGCCATAAACTCTGCGTCATGCCTGGGCAAACATTCTTTAAAAGAATTTGCAGGTGGCCAGTCCTTTAACTTCAGCATTTCAGGCCATCCGTTTTGATGACTGCGTCCCTCTAAGTAGCCTTCAAAGAACTGCCGAATATTAATCTCAACCTATAACATTTGAAACCAAATTATTACAAAATTTCTGCGTCTAACATAGAGATGTTAACTGCAATTGCTGATGTCTAGTACCATTTGCCAGAATGAGATTTGCCATAGGACAGAACTGGCGTATAATGTTTTTAAACAGCACTTTCTATCATCATAAATTACACTTGTAACAGATTGAAGGAATAGAGAGTCCAAGAAGGAGTACACAGAAGTGTGTATGAAAGATGAAAAGCGTACAATGCATGAAACATACATCGAATACACGTACACGAGAAGTACCTGACACCAATCCAAGCAATCAATAGCCTTCACAGAAAAAGTCTCTTCCTTTAATTTTTTGCTCGCATTCTTGAAGGCCCTCAGCATAACCATGGGCTCCCAACTAAGACCAGAGGCCTTTGCCATGGCATTCCTAACAATCACAGGTTCACCTTTCCTCCAATGCATTTGAAAATGTTCAAACTCAGCATCTCCAAGATCAATAGCATTAGGACAGTACAGAAAGTTATCTTGACTGTATTCCCGAAATGCTGATTGTCTTACATTACAACAGACATGGTCCTCTTGAGCAGAAGAGGCTGAAACACACAAATCACATTTTTGCGAGAAGCCTACATCTGATAACTGATAATCGGAAATGAGCACCTCAGTGAGCCCAATTAATTTCTCCACCCAATTAGCATCCAGAATCCGTCTCAACTCTAAATTCCCAGATTCACAACCACCATGCTCTTTGGGAGGACATGGTATATTGCCATCAATTTTGGCTTTCCACTTGGGGGAGCCATAAAACACATTTTCTATTATCCCATTGGCTGGAGGAATTTCAAGGTTTGTACCATCTGAAGACTTGGGAATAATGATTTCCTGAATAGCTCCAAGGTGAAGACCTTTTCTGAGCTCGTAACAACAATCGAGACAGATATCATACGAACAGTCAGGATTGGGACAGCTTCTGTGGATATTCACGATGGATGTCTCGCAGTTGTTACTGTTGAATAAAGAGGATTTCCTTTTCAGATTTTGTGGCATCGTGAAGTACATTTTGTTAATAGAAATGACACCAACAATTCTAGAAACACTTTTTAAATGATTAGTGAAAAATCGACATTACTAAGTAATCCAAAAGATTATGTCACGAGATTTAAGATCAAGCTAAAATATAGAGCAGAGGTATAGCACAAAAGAAATTTCAGATAGAATGCGTATAGATTCAATCAAATACACGATATCAAAATACGACTATCCCTAGCGAACAATAAAGACAGTCAACTCTCCTCCAAAAGTAAAAAATGTGATCGAAAAGCATACTAAATTCATCTTGGTTTTCACTAAAATTCAATCCTCTATTTAAGAGTAAAGAGAAAAAATGGTCAAGCCTTATTTGCAGAGAAAGCATACCGGTATACTCGATCATCTTCTTCAAACAACTCTCCTCCAAAAGTAAAAAATGTGATCGAAAAGCATACTAAATTCATCTTGGTTTTCACTAAATTCAATCCTCTATTTAAGAGTAAAGAGAAAAAATGGTCAAGCCTTATTTGCAGAGAAAGCATACCAGTATACTCGATCATCTTCTTCAAATACTCCCAGTGTCACATCTTCTTCATTCACTGGAACACCTTATATAGCAGAAACGCGAGGAAGGTTTTAAAAGTGTAATCATGAATTAGAAAGATAAGATCCAGCTACTTTGTGTGGTACCTTGTATCGTGCCTTCAACATCTAGTTCAGATTTCTGCTCTTGTTGTATACGTCTTAGGAGAGGCAGAATGTTGACAAGCAAATATAGGGATCTTCGCAATCTGATATTCTCACCTACTTCGTTTTCAACATCCTAAAAGAACCAATTTTTTTTTTTTCAGAATTCTTGGAACATTGATATGATGTGTGACAAAAGAACGGAAGAATTACATCATACATAAAGCCATCAAACCTTTTTGAGCACATCTGCTTGAAGGCAAGCTCTGCAATTGCAATTCCCACGGCAAAACGGACACGATTCCTTCACTTCTTTCTTCTTTATCTTAGGATACCTATACCAATGAGAATTCCTATTTTAACAAATATTTTCCTAGCCAACACGGTAATGATGATTATATGAATAATGTTCATCAGTGGAAATGTACCATTTAGAATTTTATTTTCAAATTCACACCTCTTGAATAATATTTATGAAGTCACTTGTTATGCAAGAAAAATATATTGTTAAACTAGCAGGTAATACAGTTACCACTCTGAAACTGCAATTTTTTTATTCAGTAAATTCTAGAAAATGGAAGAAACTAGGAGCTTTGTTTACCACTTTGCGATGCATTCAAAACAGTAACGTCTCATGTTGCAATTTGAGCAGATGACAACACCTTTTTTATCACTTTTCAAGCATTGGTGACACATAGTCTTCCGCTGCTTCTTCCGTATGGTAGATCCCTGGATAAATAGTTATCAAACAACAACAGTTAAATTCAGGTACAAAGAGGGAAGAATCTGGCATAACCCAGATTAATTTTGAAAACCCTCAACCTTTTGGCAAATATTAAATACTTTTTGGCTAATTAATTAATCCTACTGGTTTCAATCCTCAACAAAAGTTAATAATTGGAATCAAAGACATATTCGAGAATTTGAAAGTTACAAGATGGCTACGATATAAAAAACCCATAGTGACATGATGCAGTGAACGATAAACACCAACATGCATTCCAGGAAAAGCAGATAAGAAAATCATATGCGAGCAAATATAAAAGAAATAATCGAATAAAAAAATAGCACCAATGAAGGATTTAGCATGGTAAAGTTAAGATTTGTCCTTTTCATTCAAATCGACATTCGTTCTATATTTACCAAAAAAACAGTCATGCCTTGCAAGCTGCATTTATGCCAGACATTTGATTCCCCCACTGAGCAAGACAACAAACAAACAATATCAATTTGAATGAGTTCCACGTGGTGAAACAGTGGGCCTACATGCGAAAGATAAGGAATCATTTCTAAACTAAAATACATGCATTACATCATGTCACTGCGAATTTAAGTTCTTTCGACGGTCAGATTTAGTTTCACAAAAGGCACTCCGTGACAGTCACTTTATCACATTTAACGCTGAGAACATGAATGTCTAATTGTTTCTCGGACATTACATTGGAACACTGAGGTCATAAACTCAACATAGAAACGTGTTTGACTTTGAATGAACTAATTACTGCTTCATTGTCTTACATCGCCAAATTTTCATGAACATTTCAATTTAAATTTGACCCATGCTTAAACAAGCCTTATGATGTCAGCAATGCAGAAGAGCCAGGTAGGTTCTCAGAAAAAAAATAGCTACCAAGTTGACTGGCTTTCAAGAACAGTGAGACATATAAATGTTTGTCAGCATTAAAAATTTCCCCTTGATAGACTCAATAATAATGATTATATACTTGGGAACCACTATCCTATTCCGAATTTGGTAATAAAGGCAAGGTTGGTTATAATGCTATTTATTCAACACCTCCAACTGGGATCAAGTATGGAGAAGAAACTCACTGACTTTCCCAAACTTGATGGCACTTTTGTTTTCACATTCCCATTCGGTATTTTCTCTCCCATGAATATAGATTCATAGCCCTCATTGATGTTTAACATCAAAGGCTTCCCGCTGCGTCTTTTTTGAGCCCTAATATATTCTCCAGAACTATCCATCCATTCTTTTCTTTTTAAACCATTTGGCTCACACTTAACCTTCTCCGTAACGCTTTTGTATATACTCTCACCACCAAGATTCACCCGATCTCTCTCTGCAGCAAGTGTTTTCTTATGCTTCAAGCCCTGATATCGCCCTCGTCTATCCTTTTTAATGAGTTCAGCCCCAGGCTTGATACTAAGATCAACATCAACTGTTGTTTCGCTATCCTTTTCAACTGCAATGCACTGTTTCATATTTTTTGAACCATTCGGCCAACCTTCGGAATCTTTACTCTCATTAATCCCATTCCCATCTCCATCAACTGCAAAATAATCACCTAAGATCCCCCTGAGGTCATCAGATACGGTATTTTTTTCTTTATTCGAGTCCTTTCCTTTATCAGGTCTCACTTCACCAACACCATAGTGATCTCCAGTGTTAACCGTGCCATGGTCAATTTCAGATGTGAGTGCTGCTTTTCTTCTGTCATTTGAGTAACTAGGCGCCTCAAGTCCATTCTTTTTTACAAGGTGCTCAATATCTCCATCAGTGGTACTACTTTTTATTTTTTTCTGTAGCTCGCAGATAGCCAAATGTGACTTCTGGTTCTTGTAACCCGTGGGCATTCTTAGACAATCAATATTCTTCACAATCTCATTTCCATCAAAATTGTTCTGAGAGGTAGCATCGAGCATTCCATGATTCTTCTCAACATCTGTTCCATGTAGCATTTTCTTTTTATTCTTGGAACCCTTTGGCCTCCCTTGGGCTCTCTTCCTCTTTACAATTTGATGTTCAATGCCAGTAACTCTGGTGTCCAACCCCATCGACCATCCAATCCCACACTTATTCACAATCATATCCCAACCTTGGCTGCCTAGACCACTAAACTCAGGGATTCTAATACTCCCATCACAGCCAATATTTCTAATGAAATCCTTATCCAATAATCCGACACCTCGAAATTTATCCCTCTTGCCAACTGGCTGCATCATCCCAGAAGTACCGAAAACTTGCTCACTTCCGCCAACTCTGACCGTCCCAACATCTTCCTTCTTCACATCAAACCCTGCACCAGTTGTTCTGCTAACATCACGCCCCATATGCACAAAGACGTCTTCATCCTTAATGGCCATTTTTGTCCTACCTTTTGAACCCTTTGGTCTTCCCCTCTTCTTTTCCTTTACAACAGCACCTTCATTGCTGACATCTTTCCCCACCTGCAGGGCATTAATTTCATGGCCAACAGCACTTTTCGGCTTGTTTTTTGAACCCTTGGGTCTCCCCAACTTTTTCACCTTGACAACACCACCTACCTGGCCGCTGACATTTGCTTCCGCTTTCAAAGCCTCAACTAAATTCTGAACAGAGACATTTTCCCGATATTTCAAACCTTTCTTCTTTCCAGCACCAACATCTCCACCTTCAACGCCACTAGACCCAACAATATCTAAAGCTTCCCCTCTTTCAATGGCTTCAACTTTCTTCACAACAGCCTCCTCGCTACGTTTAATGGCAGTGCCACCAACAGCCCCCGTTTGCACCGCAACAAATTCATTTCCACCACCTTCACTTCCATTTTCCTCGGCAATCTCCGCCCCTTGGCCTCCACTAGTTCCCCTGCCGCAAATAATTCTCGCTCCATTTCCAACAGGATCACCAGTTTGGTCTTCCTGGGACTTTCCACTAGTCCCGCTGCCGCAAATAATCAAGTCTTCCTCCATCTTAATTCCCGCTCCATTTCCAACAGCATCACCAGCTTCGCCTTCCAGGGATATTCCACTAGTTCCACTGCCGCAAATAATCAAGTCTTCCTCCGTCTTAATTCCCGCTTCATTTCCAACAGGATCACCAGCTTCCCCTTCCAGGGACTTTCCGCTCAAAGCCTGCGACTTGCATCCCCTCAAACCGATTGCACTATCCCTCCCGCATATTAACTTCTCATCACCACCACCTGCCGCCGCTTCCATAAATTTCAACTCTTTCAACGAAAATCAAATCAACCCTAAAAAACCCTCCTTCTGAAAACCTCAAAACCGGGACTATATATCCCATCATCGGGCAAAAAAGGCTACTTCATCATTATCGCTTCAAAATTTAATGCCACTTGCGCGTGAGTAATTGAGTCGCCAATTGTAATCTAGCAGCCTGTCAGTACCCTTTCTCGAGTAATTAAAGAAAAATCTTCCACTGGAGAACTTTATTCTGACATGGAAAATTCAAAAGCACGACACCGCTCAATTTGTGTGTCCCTTATTGTTATTTCTTTTTTGGGTTTTCAGACGACTGAAGAAAGAGTCCGATTCATTCAAGCGGCATAACTTCTCGCTGTGAAAGTGCGAGAATAGTTGGGATTGTATGGAATTGCATGGAACGAGGCCACAGAGACAGAGAAGGGGATTTGGTTTGATGAAGAAATCAAAGAATGTGACAACGGATTGTACCAATTTAACGCGTGGTGGGGCCCACCAATAAATATACTATTTTTTAATTAAAAAAACTTGTTTATTATGTTTCACGTGGACTAAAATTTCAATAAAATGAGTTCATGGATCGTATTCGTGAGACAGATTTCTTATGTGGATCATTCATGAAAAAATATCATTTTTTATGCTAAGAATATTACTTTTTATTATAAATATGAATAGGATTGATACGTCTCACAGATCTTGATCTGTGAGACGGTATCATATGAAACTCACTCAAAATGCAAATTTTAAACTCAAGTTTTAACACATGGATATGGTTTTGCCAACTTGTTACTTAATTAAACAGCCAGCTATAAATTTTCAGTGGAAAAAATAAGAAATTATATGTATGATACTATTATCATTTCGTTCACAACAAATCAGAAATAAAGTTCTTAAATTAAATTTCATAAACGAAATGATCCGACAAAGTGATTTTATGGGGGAAAAGAGTTCCAAACAATAAAAAAACTTGATCATTGGTAGGAACATCTTCTCTCTGTCTTGTGTACAAGTTGTTTTGTTTGATGTAATCAATTACTTCATCCGCCGTCAAATACTTCACCGACTGCACTCTTGAAATGCAATCCCTGGGAATGGAAACTCGTTTAGCATAAACTCGAATTCATTGGATCGATTACCAAGATTCAAACTTTTGTGCCACATTCATTCATACATAAGAAAATGGATGCATGCATGTTCAATGCGGGCGTTTTTACCTCAATCCTGTCGAACTGATTCTACTTGGTACTACTTCATCAACGATCTTGATATTATCCTGCAATGAATTATGGTGACCAACAAAAAGATTCGTTTAAGATAGAGATAGAAATTTTCAAGGTTTCCGAAAAATGACATACACTCTTTTGTTCCAAAGCAAATTTGAGCTGACCAGAAGACACGAGAAAAACGATTACCTTTAATTGATTCAAAGTATCATCATTCAATATGATATTCTCGATGTCTTGGCCATCTCTAGAGATGCAAACCAATCCAAAGTCTTTACATATAGTTTTAACCTGAAAATAAAACAAAAGTTCTAACAGATTTCACAACTTTACCTGTTCACGAATCCAAACTTCAGGAATGGTGAAAGATTCTAATAGATCAGAACCACAAAGAAGCATGACTTTGAGAGACTCTACGAAGATGAGACAATTTCATTAACTTGACATGTAAAAGAGCTATAATGTCTGTAACTGTAAACAAGATCTTTCTTTTTTACCAACAGAAAGTAAACTTGTAGAACAGTAAAATTCTTTTTAAAAAAAAACATATCTTTGTATTTCGTTCAGAATAATATTTTTGACTTAGATAGATTCTACGAAGAGAAAGTTTCATTAATTTGACATGTAAAAGATATATACAAATGACAATTTTATAATGTCTGTAAGGAAGATTTAGCGTAAAAGGAAATCGGTTTACCATGGGGTACACATCCGCTCTCTCGCATAGAGAAGTCCTAACTCTAGACAAAACTATCGATGTGCGCTGGTAGGTATCCTGACTTGCCTATCGACATATGGAAATAGTAAAAACGACTTGAAAAGGTACAAATTTAATTGCACTAGCAGAAGCATGAGTAAGTAATTCAAAACTTCCGAAATTTAATGTTTTGTGTGCTAATTATTCTTAGTCTGTTCATGTGCAATGTGTGTGTGCGAGAGTGAGAGAGAGACCTCCCATGAATCCACCATAATAAAGTTGGAACTTCTACAAGCGAGATCACACGTGGTAACACGATGTTGCGCGTGTACAAGACCCTGAAATTGAGGTTAGAACATAAGCAACTAATTTGTACAAAATCCTGATGCATACATTGAGATCTGGTGAAAGTTGTTTTTCCATACATCCATGTCAAGCAGGCATAAAAAATAATTAAAAAATTAAAATAAAAAATAAGTCGAAGTTACTCTACTCTGAAACATTTTGATCATAGAGTTGATGAAGTATTTGAAGAGTTTAAAAAGCCAAAAGGTCGATAAAGGAAAAAATTAAAACGGCGTGGATTTACTGATCAAACAAGTGAAAACAGTTTCCACCGTTCTTATCAGTGAACCAGCCATGTGCCATTATACATTTTATTTCTCAAGTAGCCTCAGCAACTGATAATCTTATAACACCTTTTCTTTGTTGTTTTTTCATCTTAGCAATTAACATCTTCATTGGTGTTAAAATGTATTCTAAGAATGGTAGGTCGCCCAAACTGTACTTTCTTTGATGAAAATCAGGGAACGGATATGCATATACCTCATGGCACATGCTCGATACCTACCTTCTTTTTGTATGCATCATTCACAGGTGAGATATAACCACCAATGACACAAAACCCTTGCAAATTTAATGCGTCTCTTGCAAGCTCTGACAAAAAGAACAAGGATTGTTGGCAAAACTTCGTGGAAACATGCAACGAGCGATAACAATTAGCACAACTACCAATTTCACCAGAACAACACGCATGAACATGTATTCCACCGCAACTAACCCAAACTATAGGAGCACTTCTACCAGTAGGGGAAAAAATAAATAAAGGCAAGAAACGATAGATAAAACTGAGATCAGAACAACACATGAATTTATCATCTCTGGATAAAGGTGGGGTATGAACAAAACAAGATTTTATCATTGATAATTAGATGTCTTACCAAAATAACGCAAATGCATGAATGTGGGAGGATTGAAACTTCCAGCTGCTACCAGTACCACATAAACATTTCTCCTGAGAAAAATAGTTCAATTTTTAACAAGACATAACCAGAGGAAAAACAACCAGAGGGGAGCTAGGATTTGATATACCCATATTTTTAACTAAATTATCAAAATGGAATATACAAAAAAATCAGAATCGCTATGCAAGTCATTAAACTAAATTTAGCTGAACTAAATTCTTGATTCAGAAATAGAAAAATTATAATAGGGAAAAACAAGAAACAAAAATTTTCATTATAAGAAACAAATTAAAATAAGTAACAAAAAGGCCGAGCGACAAACTTACTGTGTCTCAGAACTAGATAAACCATCTTGATTGATGGATTTCAAGGTTAATTTATCCCGCAGTAGAGCTATATCTATAGCAGCAAAGGAAATAATAAATCACATAGCAAAAACAATAGAAGAATTTAGGCAACAAAAGACTAAAACTCTACATATTTAACATTCGCTATCTGAAAGATATTGAATTTACCCGGATCAAGAGCTGACATCAAACGGGGGCTGACACTAATGAATGCGACTCTTCATCTGCAACGTCATACGATGCCGAGATGCGTTCAACGCTTTTTCCATTTCAGTTCTTGCCATTTTTAACACAGAAATATGACAGAATGGAACTTTTCCGAATATATGAAATGCCCACTTCGAATATTAACAAATTTGGTAAAAATTCGAGATTATCACAAGCAAAAATTCAACCTTTAGCAGATGATAATAAAAAAGTGGCAGGATGAATTTTCCCAAGCTCTATACAATAAGGATCAACAAATAGCTATTGGCCCCCGGCTGTAGAATCTTAAGCAAACAAAAATGTCATTTAATATTTTAGTGTGTTCTTGACGCTTGGATTTGGAAAGTCTGTACAAATACCTTGTCATCTATCGCTGCTATGAATAGAGAAAAGAGAAGGACTCCTACTTCAAGATTCCAGCGATGTGGCGGAGCCGAAGCAACCGGTTTAATCACCCACATTGGTTTTGCTCGAATGAAAAATCAGTGCTTAATTCGTTTACAATTGATCTTCAACAAAGACGGGCCAACGATCATTAGTCCAATCCAACAATACATAAATATGTCCCTATAAAAACATATCTTTTGGCACGAACGTTTTGGCTTGAGTATTTTTAGCTTAATTATGATAATTTGGAACAATTTATATTTTACAAAACATTTTATAACACTGTGAATCACTTCAAATAACCCCTTTACCGAAATTTGAGTAATTAAATAATTACGGTGATATAATTAGATGCAGATCTTACTATACAGTCGTAAGATGCAGTAATGAACATCATTACTACTGAAGTTGTTTATATGACAGATTTGTTTGCGTGACGTTCTATATGCTAAAAAATAAAATTGAAAAATAAATTAAACTTCATTTTTTTAAAAGCAATTGCCATGCAATGTTTGGACTTGCAAGTATACCAACAGCTAACGCGTCACAGAAGTTTAGGGGACACAAAATTGACACTGATCTCCTTAGATTAACATGAAGTGAATGCAAAATCAATATGAGTATTCGGCTATCTAAGAAACTCACACAACCAAAAACTGAAGTTTGATTGCCCCAACAAAGCTAAGGCGTCGCATGGTACCAGAGCATCAACATTGTTAATGATTAACAATAAGAAGGATAACGTTCAACTTAAGCTGCTGGAAAAATTTCGAAGTGAGCCAGAAATGTCTCTCTTGACCATCTCCTGTCACGGATTGTTTCGCTAATGATTAATGAGGATGCATGCTAGGGCCATATTTTTAACTTCACTCAGTGGAATCCATAGAACAATGCATTAAGGGCTTCGATGGAATCAAAACATTGCCTTGAAGTGAATAACCTGTCTTGGACACTATATAAGGATCTAGATGACATGGCTATTTTAAAAGTCTTGGCAAGAATAAATCAAGAAGAAAGCAAAACACAAGTGACATTTAGTGCATTTTCGTCATGATGCATAAGCCTTAACAATAACCAAACACATCAGCGGTGACTAAGATTCAAAAAACACTGAAACTTCGAAGAGCCAAGTAAATTGCATTTCTAGACGAACATACGAATTCGACTCCAACAACAAAACCTCTAAAAATCCATAGTTAAGACTCAGATAAATAAAAAAAACAATATAAAAACCAATTCATTGCACACCAACAAAGTTCAAGAAAATATACAGAATCCACCGCCTTGCATATGAATTCTATACAACACTTACTGTACACACTGAAGAAGCCTTCAACACAAAATGTTTACAACAACAGCATAAATCAACTCGTCCTGTGCTATCACACAGATTTGATTGTCATTGGTAAAAAAAAAAATCAACTTTACCAGCAAACGGCAAAAAGCCATAATTTGCGGTCGATTTGCATCCAAAATCTGCCAATGCATCTTATCTGTGTAATACAAAAACAAGACAAAAAAAACCTTGGATCTTTTTTCCAAATTTGTTCAGCTGTCAGCGGTCAACGCATTTAAACCCACTGCAAACCCACAACCAAACTGCAAACAAGATGGTGCAAATGATCAGATCTAGGGACAAAACAATCCAAACTTGCTTTTTCCAAACATTCTTTGCCTTGTGATGGTTGTGGAGCCCCAATAATTCTGTAGAATAAACTCCATTCTTGTGCATAACAAGAGAAAATTCTCGGCCAGATCCTATCCCATGATTTTCATTTTCTTCACAAACTCGGTTTTCTCCTTTTTCTGTGTTCATTCTTCCCTTTTCCTTGAATTCTCCGAACCACTTTTTCTTGATCATCTTGAACCTCATGGCAGCATCCGAATTATGTCTTCCCACCGAACGGGACCCCGACCACAACATCCCGTTTGGGTTCATTCTCATCCCCCTGGGAGACCCGAAGCCCTCAACGTCTGCGCCGAGAGCAGGACCTAGAAGTTGATGGAAAACCGGGTTAAATTCACCTTGAAAACAATGTGAGCTCAAATGCTCCAACCTCTTTTTCCCCGGATCCCCATTAAAAACGTCCTCAAAAGACTCTCTCACGCTCTTCAAAAATGCCAAACCTTCCGAATTCTCTAATTTCACATCGAAAATCGCGAAATATACGAAAGGGTCCTCGATCAAAAAAGAGTAGGTGCGGGAGCGGACGGTGTGGGAGAAGGTGGAATGAAAAGCCGGAGTCTTTTCCAAACATTTCGCGGCAAGAGCACCTAGGGTCTCGTCCCTGGAATTGAACTCCGCCAAAACGGTGGTGCCCTTCGCAATGCAGGCGTAGTGTAGCACATCCGGATACAGCACCATCGTACAAATCCAATGCAACCCTTAATACCCCAAAAATATTTCTTATTTCGTAATCCCCTTTTCGTTTCTATTCCTGAAAAAGGAAAATCCAATTGGATGGTTGCTTCAAGTACGTATACAATTGTGGGTTTATCGAAATCGACCCCTTTGAGGTAGGGCAACATGCGGGAACGTCGTCAAAAACGCCGAAAGAAACAACTCTAGGGATTGGGAGAAGTCGCTTCAGCCGCCGGAAAAGGAGAAGCCTCGAACAACTTCTCCATTGGCTGGCGTGGGCTGGTGGGGACGGTGCGATCTTATCAGGAATTATTTCTCTCTTATTTTAATTAAAATATATTTTTATAATTATCTTTAAATGTATTCAAAGCAATCCATAAATTTTTTAATTTACAATAATTTATTCATTTCTAATAATAATATATTACATGAAAACATATTGATAGAAATTACATGAAAACATATGGATAGAACTTCGAAGAGTACCTGAGTTTGGTCCACCATAATCCATAATAACCGGATTGATTGTGAGTTATCACATAATTTGTATTTGAATATTTAATTTAAGCTCATAAAATAAGGATTGATACAAATCAGTATTATAATCTCTTAAACAAATACAATTTCAAAACTAAAAAAAACAACTAAACTTGAAGAAATAAAATATCAATATTATTATGTATATACAAATCAGTAGGAGTTTAAATATCATGGAACTTTAAAATAAAATATGCTGGAATTTGTATCAAAACTAAGAAAATGTTGGTTTATTTCATTTTACTCATGTGGGTATTACCCTCGTAATAAGATGGATGACCAATATTTTCCCATGTATATATATGATACACTTTTTTTTTTAAAATTGTATGTGTGACAAGATCTTATCCGTTGAAATTAAGTGAGGATAGTGCCCACATAAACAGGATCTCATTAACCTGAGTTGCAGGGAGTTATCAGAGTTTGTGCGATGTCTATATTGTCTCTTTTTATTTATGTCGATTAATTATTTTTCTTCACTTTTCTCATTATCCACGATCTTCTCGTTTTCGAGCGTTTCTTTATTTATTCCAACGCTTTAAATTCATGAGCTTCTTTTTAACTTGTTTGTTGATATAAATTCATGGGCTGATGAGATAGCTAATTGTGCTTGCATAATTTTAGCCCAAACACAATGATTTGAGATTCCAATTATATTAATAGAATTTGTTTTAAGTTTAAATTTACCAGGTTTTGGAAATCCAATAGGATTTTAAAAATGTAAATGGAGATTTTGTTAGCCTAAATCTAAGCAGAAACAAATTATATTGGTAATTTATGACGCATTTGGATTGAATATTTAAAATTCATAATTTTGAATTTATTTAGAAAACTTAAATATATATCCCCGTAGTCATACTGAATTTCAAATTTCACCTTTTTAAAAAATATATTAATTCATGTTCAAAAAAATATATATATTAATTCAAGAAACAAATATCAGGTGATTTTTCGAACGCACAAAAAACGTACTCATCGGCTATGTCTATCATACAAGGAAATGTTCATAAATTATAACAGCAGCAACACAAAACTGGAACTGAATCACTAGGCAGACACGGAAAACCGAAGCAATCATCCGCCAATTTTATTTGTGTAATTCTACTTAGTGACATGATAGAAATTTGAACAATATCTTCAGTCTTAGCCACAGGGTGTGAGCTTCTTATTGCCTGCACCACGAGGGTTGTCGTCTTTCCAGTCGTCCCACACCCTTGCCTTCTCTTGTGCCGCGTCATCATCTTCCTCATCGTCCTCGCCTGGTTTTGACTGACGATTATCCTTATACCATGATGAGTTCGCTTCTTCCATGAGCTTTGCATTATTCTCTTGCCATTTGTTCATAATATTCATCTCCTTCAACCCAGCTTCTTCGATACTCATAGTTGGCATTCTGTAAATGCGAACCATATTTATTTATTTATTTTTCCTTAAGTGCGTGTTCAAAGCGAAGAGTCGGGTGAGTTTTGAGTTATTAAGACTAGCAGCAGCATACCTGTGATGAGGTTGGAAAACCTGGGCTGCCATTCTCTCTCTCTCGCTTGTTGGGTTTTTGGAAACAAGGCTAGCGGGTCCGAATATCATAGGTTGGTGCTTGTGCTCGTGAAACTGTGACACCTTTGCTCGACCTTCTAAAACATCTTGAGCAAAAGTAGCACATGTAATAGGAGTTGCAGGTTTAGTATATCGAGCCCTTGCCGCAGCATCACGATGCCAGGATTCAGCTTTGTGGGTGCGCTCATTAAGAGTAGATTGTGAATAGTTGCCGTCCCCTTCCTATAAAAGGCGTAGTATCACTTGCACACAGAACATAATTGTGAAAGTTGAATATGGTATATGAAATAAACACAGAGTAGAGGATTCAGGTCACGCGAGGAAAACAATAAAATGTAGTATCGAAGCAACCATGAACTTGACAACAGGAGGATTCAGGTCACGCGAGGAAAACAATAAAATGTAGTATCGAAGCAACCATGAACTTGACAACAGAAGGCCGGGGAAGCACCTATACAGTAGTCACATTGTAAGAGAACTGAAGGGAACAGAAGGAAATGTTGCCAGACCCGTGGCATATAATTTCATGAAAGAACGCATTCCCAAGACGATGCATGAACAAGATAGAAAGAAAATATATTACCGACTACATACCTTGGACTGGTTCTCCTTTACAGCTAAGAGCATTTCTTCCTCTTTCTTAAGCATCTCCGACAAATCAAACGACTGTTATAGGCATGTGAGTAAGCACCAAGGAAACAAAAGAAAGAAGTTAAAAATACAAAGGACAATCTCCAAAGATCAGAAACATCCAGACCAACCTTACATAGTGCCAAGGAGATGGTGGTTATCCACGCCTGCAGGCATGTAACCAAACAATCATCATTATGATCCATGCAATGGTATGGAGGGAAGGGGAGGAACAAATCAAAACAATGGTTCTTAATTGAGCAGTGTCATTGAGGGATGCCTTTTAGAATTAGCGCATTGATTTCAACAATTTTGACAACAATCAGGGAAAAATGTGTTTCAACAAACAATTTAACATGTTTATGCTTCAAAATAGGATAGAAAAGCACGTATCAGATGGTGACAGGCAATTGCGAGGGTGAATTTTCCTCATAATACTGACACAAAGGAAAAATAAATGACCAGCAAAAAATAAACCTTAAAGCCAAAAGAAAGTGCTGGTGTTAAAAAGAGGTGAATTCTCAGTCCAGATATGTCTGTTCAAGTTACTACGAACATAAAAAGGTGAATTCTCCTCTTTAACATGATTCAGAGCAGCGACATAGATTGGCCACATGTATTCTAATTACAAGCAGCAGTGAAATGTGCATCATAAAATTGTATATTATATGCTTTTGGCATTAAGAAGAGCCAGGAGACACAGTGTAACTCACGCTAGAAACCTATTCTATAAAGAACATCACATTAGTTAAATGAATTCTCAATAAACAACTTACTTCCCTTTCCTCTTCTCCGTCATCATCCTCTAAATCTTGTTCCCCCCTCTCTATGGGAGTAGATAGTGCAGATGCTCTAGCTGAGCGCCCACGACGTTCCTTCCGTTCCTTTATTTCAAGCAATTTAGACTCAGCCGCTTTTGTGCGTTTGAACCGAGCAATCTGAAGTAAATCCCAAGTATTAGATGCAGAGGAGTACTCACTTATTCAAAAAATGGAACTATGAAGTTCAATGAAACATGTCCGAGGAAGAATGCCAACCTTCTTAGCTCTTTGATCAGCAGATGAATTGCTCCTTGATTGCATAGATGATTCCAGTTCATCTTCTGGTACTAGCTCCATAGCTTCACAAAATGAAATAAATTCCTAGAACATGGCCAAATGAAAATTCGACATTCAAAAAATTATCGATAGCTTCCTTGAGCACATGGCCTTATCGTGTGACCAAAATCTAAAACTAGTACCTTTAACTTGGCTAGTGAAGCTTTAAGAATCTGAATCCGGTTCTCCTGTGAATTTTTTTCTGTTAGCTCACCGAGATAATATGGAACCTGCATCAAAGACCATGAGTTAAATACTTTTAAATGATAACTTTCAGACAAGACCAATACATCAGATTATCAAAGAATCGAAAATCAGCTCACGTTTTTTTTATCACATTTGCAAGAAAGTGGGTTTAAAGATTAAAGCGGAAAACAAAACCAGAACATTCATCCATTTACATTACTTTGCCTGTCATGAAGATTAAAAAAATATTCAACACCTACAAGAAGATATTTGAGGTTGTTAGTACTGATATCATCCTTCGTCTCATTAGATGAAAACAAGCCCAACTTTCCAATCATATCCTCGCATTTCCTCAAAAGCTCGCAACCGTTTCTCACAGTTTCCTGACAATAATTATTAAAAATGAAACATATACATGAAATCATACTCAAAGGAAAAGATAGCAGAATATAACACACATCTAATACACAGTCACTCTAAAACCTGTTCGATTGAAGAATCGGAGGCGATTTGGTGAATCTTTTGAGCCTGCTCGAATAGAATTGGCAACGTAATGTCCTCCATCTGTAATTCCACAAAGCTGATTAGGTTTGTTACTCAAGTTCTGAAAGCGAATTTCAATCAGAGAAGATTTCAGAACTTTGTGTATGTGACTAAATAATCTAAACTCGAAACCAGCAAGAATAAAAAAAGATTATGCTTAAAAAGATAAATTAAATAATTAGCGAGATACCTTGAGGAAATTGGGAAAAAGAGAGAACAAAGGCAGACGAGGGTTTGGCGCACGTACCAGGATTGAGAATTGATATGAGAATTTCAATTTCCAACCATCTGAAGACTGAAGCTGTCGTTTTTTACTTTCTTTGTTTTTTTATTTTATTTGTGTAATTGATGGGCTTAGAGAAAAATTGAGCTACCTATATATATAAAAAAAAATTGATAATCTAGCCCAGCCCACACTATTCATACGTATTGCCGATATTTTCTTGAGCAAATACCAATTTAAAATTTCTTTGTAAAAAAATCAAATACCATTTTAATTTGACTATGTGCATATATATTAAAAAAATTCAAAGTAAAATATATTTTTTTTTTGAAAAAAATATAGAGATTCAAAGATACAAATTGTGTATGTGGCCATGTGCGATTGTGTCTAATCATTGTTGACAAAAAAATTGCGTGGAACAGTCTCACAGATCGTATTTTGTGAGATTGATATCTGTAATCCATGAAAAAATATTAATTTTTTATGTTAAAAGTACTACTTTTTATGTGAATATCGGTAAGATTAACTCGTCTCAAAAATAAAGATTCATGAGACCGTCTCACAATAGACCTACTCATCATCGTTTCATCATAAATTGTACATATAATAAAATTCATCAATTATGATCGAATATTATTTCAATAAATAATAATAACTTTTATATATATATATATATATATATATATATATGTGTTTCTGTAGAATTTTTTATTCAAATGATCTTTTGAAATATTACATCTTTTAATTTATGGAATTTTTAATTTTGCACATCGGCCCCAATCGAGACCCACAAAACATAAAATTTTTTAGAGATATTACTAATTTATTAAGTATTCATTTATAGAGATTTTCCTATAATATGATTATTGTAGTACTTCTCGTCACCCGCCCAACGTTCTGAAACCTTTGACAATTCCATATTAAGACGTATTTATCATCAAGAAACATAATAGGCATTCGTACTGATTATCAGCCAATATCAGTATACAATAACAAGTTCATCTACCATGAAGGCACAAAGTTTTTAAACAACACGACATAATCCATATTACAATGTCATTCCTTGCCCAAATTCTTCAATGGTCTTTGAAGCAAGCGTAAGAACGTCAAGAAAAGCACTGTATGACGCACGGAGAACCTCGCTTCAACTGCCACGAATGCCTGTGCATTAAATGAAGAAGGATGTAATAGCCCTCTTCAATTCAAACTTCTTCCAGCAAGAAAAGGTGAAAGGAAAAAAAGAAGAAGAAAATTTATATTCTATGTGACTTTGGTAGTCCATTATGTTTATGCACGAGGACTCCATAGTTGAGCCACATGCATCTTGCATAAAATTTTCAAGTGTAAATCAAAATGCACGTGAACACTATCACCAATCTTTCAAACAATTATTTACTAAATCATGTCCACCTGTCCTTGTGTCTAAATCTTTCACCCATCATAGCACACATATCTGTGCGATACAGCACACAAAACGACTTAGACAGATACTTTGTAAACAACATAGTAAAAGCTATGAAAAGAAGAGGCATCACATAGAGGAAAGAAACTTACACCGAAAGCTTCCCATTGGAGACTAACATATGTCTTTTCACCTTGTCAGGTTGTAACTGTTATCACAAACAACTAATTGTCTCAATCTGAATATATTTAAAGCTTGAACATAGACTTTGAAGCAGAGATGATATGCAATGTTACCTCCTCATCAACTGCCAATGCAGTATAGACAATTCGAGCAATTTCCTCAGACCCATAATCTACTTCCAAATTGCTGCAAACAACTCTTGAAGTTAAATTACAATCATGATGCACTTCATGTATTGATATATTGGATAATAAATAGTCGGCGATGCCATGAAACAGGCACTGTCTGCATGACCCGGCATACATAATATTCCCATTCAAAGGATCCAAATAAAACAGAAAATAGGTGCACAATAATAAAAGAAATATTTATGCTTTAAACAGTGAGGTTATTAACTTAAAAGCAACAGATATTTTTGAGCTAATTTTAGCTCATTTCCCGATCAATTATCTACAGCCTTAGGCCGTTCTGGCAATGCAAACTGCTTTCTTTGATCCACTGTGAAGACAACGGGATCAAAAACCTTAATCCATTGCTTTGGTCTTAATACAAGGTTGAAAAACAAAATAAAGTGGTTATTTTTCTACATGAATAAATCGTCAAAATAATGCGTGAATGTTCGGAGTCATTGTTTATTGTCATATACTTCTCAAGAAAAGTGAGGATTCTGGGGGTGGGTTAATTCAATATTTAGCAGAAATCTCCGAAGCCCGTAAGTGGTGACAATTACCCCGAATATTCATCAAATCACATGGCACACAATCAGAAAGCGACCAAACCCCCCACCAAATTCAAGAACATCAACAGCACGCCAAAGAACAACTTTCTGCAATACTAACTAATTGGATCGAAAACCTTCCATTATTCACACATGAAGCTCCGAAAGAAGAAAAATTAGATGCTCAGAAAATGTCACATCAGAAATCACATTCAGAACCGTAGGTGCCGATAAAACAAATCCCATAAACCTCAAAATACAGATACACAGAGCACACACAAGGTTAAGAAAACTGACCAGCTAAATTCCCATTTGCTTGGAGAGATAGAAGCTGTTGTTTCCATATCTCAAAAGCACAGCGAACGAGCTACTTCGGAAATTAATATATGGTGGAAAGAAAGATACAATTCCTGTGTCTGTCTGTGCTGGAACCTTTCTTGGATGCCTAGGTCACCGAGGTATGTTTGGTGGGATTGAGGTTCTTTTTCGAGTTGGACCTCTGTTTATATGGAAATCAAACGGGCCGTAACTTTTTTGAAAGAATTGATTTAAAACTTGTATGTAATCGCTTATTGCAAGTGTTTTTCAGGTTTACGTATAATTTTTAAATATTTCATTAATTAGAACTATATATATATATATATATATATAATTTCATAAAAAAATTTGTAAGTTGAGGGGGCTGCAATTTGCAAGATTATGAATAAAAAAAAATTATTACTGGAAATAAGAACTGATATAGTGAAACATAGAAAGCAAGTTGATAACATTATGTTTAACAAATATAGTTACATCCATATATTTGCAACACAAGCATAGGTAGTAATTCTAAACATGTATGTACAAAATGGCCACTTTTTTCCCATTACAAGCCAAACGAGACCAATTCCCCAAGCAAGCCAAACATATGAACAACCACACTCCATATCATCTATACACAGTGATATTACCCAACATCCACATCCGTATGTTACATATTAGTGACAAAGAAACTGGATTTACACAGAATCCATGGTTTAGAAAGCTGAAAAAAGCCATCCGATGGTCCAACCGACAAGCAAACCAGTACCAACGAGGCTCAATCCTAGTGCGAAAGCAAAAGCACGGTTGCATATGCAACACCCACCTTTACCCAGCTTCTTTTTTCTGATCTTGTGTCTGTTCTTTCCCAATACCATGTTTTTAACTGATGGGAGGTGACTTTTACTCGCATGTTCAAAGCAAAGTGTCTCGATTTTCAAAATTCGGATCCACTGCTTATAAGCAAACAGGTAAGATGCCTGTCTGAAAAAAAGTTCGATTATGTGGCCCTTCTCGTCACAAGCATCCTGTGCTAACTTCTCAGCTTCTCTTGCACGTGTTTGAGAATGGCAGAGTGCCTCTAAAAGCTGATTTTTGTTGAGGTCAAAACTTTCTTGTCCCAAGGTAACTGATGAATCGACTTCGATTGTACCCAAGTTGCCATTGCTGTAGGACGACCGAGAAATATATTACCAAGTTAGTAACTAACATGGATAACAAGGTGGCAAAAAGAAAAAAAAAATCACCTTCAATTTCTTTCTCACGATTCAATTCGTGCATGGGAAGAGGGCGGGAGGTGCTTTTCAAATTGCAATTATTAACTCAGCGACAGATCAGTATTGGCTTGAACAACACTCGAAAGTTTTCTAAAAAACGATATACATAAAACCTGGCGCAAAAAAAAATCGAAGTAAAATGTAATTATACATGTCAAGCGTGAGTCTGAGTCAGACTCCATGTCATATGATCAATTTCCTTTTCCCCATACATAATTTCTACCGTCCCCTCTTTTAATCTACCCATACATTTTAGGCAGGCAATGAACCATACACCAATCTAGACCAGTAAGAGTAAATACCAAGTCATCAAACTTCTAACCGCAGATCTAACTTCACACTAAAGTAAAAAGGGGCAAACATTGTCACCTCAAATGTAAATTTCCTGAGTCATTACCTGAATGTTCCATCCGAATCTTGAACTGTACACTCCACTAATCCTGCATCTTTTCCTTGAGAACAGTCGGCCACACACAAAACCTTCGCCTTTGTATTTGCCATTTGTTCTTTTACCTGGTCAAAACAGCTTACAAAATTATCTGACCCCTTCTCAAAATGCAAGGCCTGAGGTTCTGAAAGATCACGAGTTCTGATGTGGGAAGATGACCTCCAAGAAATAAAGGATGCTACGTCATCTTTATCAGCTGAATGCCACCATGGTTCAATCTTCATAAATTCGCTACACTGAGAATCCAGATCAGAGCAATTTTTCTCTGGCTGTTCACGGTTCAAGTACATTAAATTAGCATTTGAGTGCCAGGACTCTTTCAAGTCCTTGCTCATTGGCACCCTTTCAAAACTCTCATCAGCAATGGGCTCAAGTTCCTGCAACCAACTATCTTGATTGCTTTTGGCATTAGAACAACAATTCTCTGATGGCTTGTCCAAACAACAAGAACCGGAATTTTTGGAAAAGGTTGCACAATATTCCTCAATAAGCTGGTTCTCTTCCCTTACTTTTGCATTTTCATCAACATTCCAAGCACTCATAAGTGTGACATCCGGTTCCGACACGTTTGTTTGGTCACAGGAATAAATTTTCCCAATATTTTCATGGTTTAACAACAATTTGTTGCCATGCAAAAAATCTTGACTTGAAGATTTACATGTACAAGGCATTTGATCCCAGAAAAAACCATATGACTTATTGACTGACTCATCGGCATTGTCACGTGATAATGGTTTCAACATAGACAAGGAGCAGCAATCTAACAGAGATATTCTAGAAAAATCTTACGATAAGACGCAATGTTTTCAGGTTACTTCACAGAACCTTGAGAGCACGAAACTGGAACAAAATCCAACTCAACTCATAACCACATATAGCTGCAGCAAAGTAAAACACAACCAAAAATTAGTTGCAACACAACTTTTATCTCTTGTATGCAAATAGGAAATCGTTATAAACGAGACTAGAAGAATCCTAAGTAAATAAAATGGTTCAGAATTTATAAACAACGCTATCAATAACAGCAATAATACCAATTCCAGAGTAGCTTACTCATTACATAGCTTTCCAACATGCATTATTGTAATACAAAGAGCAAAAACATTACCATCGCATAAACATCAATTTCAAAGGACCATAGAGAAATTTCAAAATAATTAAGGCACCAGCGGACAGTTTCAGATATTCACTCAAGGATCAAGCTCTACGCAAAGAGAAGCAGGAGATATAAGCTACACCATACAACGAAGGCAAGAGGAAGTTTATATCTGACCGGAAAATCACCACATTATCTCACATGAATTTTACTCCTCTCCAGCAAACTAGCCCCATGTCAAATTAAAACCACAAGCTCTATTATGGCAAATTCGATCCAATAAGCCACCAAGAACAGCACGACCGAGTGCAATCTATAAGATCACGCAAATCGATTAAATATAACACTCCATAAATGTGTTTTACTCAGCTTCGCAATCTATACAATAATTCCCCGAAATATTACGAAGGAAAACGCACTTTCTGATACAAGTCACCTAAAATTTTTACCAAAAAAGGAAAAACCCACAAAGAAACTAAAATTAGCTAAAAATCAATAGATCAAACACAGAAGGCTACTCTTTTAATAAACCAAAAATCGCAAACTTCAACTACCGATCACAAGTCACCCGAAAAATTAACTTAAAAATAGGAAGTAAACTCAAGATGCATCAGTGTAACACCTAACGCTACGAAAATTCGACGAATTGGAGACGGACAATTGATTTTGAGATCTGATACAGATAAAATCTAGGACAACTATACAGTTTACATTTTCTCTTTCTTTTTGAGTGTGACAACTGACAAACAACTAATTAATTACATTTGTCCCAGTCTTCTAGATTTCTTACCCACATACAAAAAAACATAATAGATTTCAAGAAAGTTGCTATTTCACAATGGCGTTTTTTTAGTACAAGTAGCCATGAAGTCGGCTTCTATGGGATTCATTCCTATCCACGTTTTTTAACCTATTAGGACCCAAAGCCCATCTTTTGAATACAATTAAGCCCACAGACAAATAGAGGCCCAGAGGTAGTTTAACTTGATCTAAACCGTTAAACTAGACCCCACACCATCCACTGTAAACCGAAACTGGTCAACCCTTCAAATCAATAATAGAATTTTTCACGTTTTTTGTTTAATTATGTTGAAATTTTGAATCAAATTTAGAGTTTGAATAAAAATTATGTTTTATGAATGTGAGATTGTTGAAGACTTTTGACTCTTCATATTCTTGAGTTAATGGAAGATTAATTAAGTTAATTAATCTTACATAACTCTTTGTGTGTACTTTGGGCTTAGTATGTTCATTTCCTCATTTCATATACATGAAAATCTTATCTCTTTCAATCATTCTCTTGCATTTCATATTGCTAGCTTTCTCCATTTGGCATCTGTTAAATTTCGGTGTTAAAGTAAATGTACGTTTTTCGTTCGTCGTAGCAGTGTCTCGTGCTAAGTCATTGCTGGTTGTTCCGTTATATCTTGACAAACAAACGTCCAAGACAATCTTCGAAGCATTTACAGGACGGGACGAATATGTGTTAAGGACATTGTACTTTGTACAGGTCTTGATTTGGTTTTTTTTAAGCTTTGTTCTACTGTGTTTCTTCATAATTTAGTTCACTGGTTTTTTACGAAAGTTTAGTGTACTTTATCGTTCGACATATTGTGTAACAATATGTTTTTGAAAGAGAAATATTTTATGTAAATATGGAAAAGAGCACAATTGAATGTATTTGGACAAGTGATAATCCAGGTCGAATGTTTAATAATTTGGGGGTGAATATCTTGTTTTTTATTTCTTTGATTTTACAACTTTTTTGTACTTTGATTTTATAGTCTCGCAGTAATTTGCCTGGTAAAACCCTTCACATTCTATGGCATAGTGATATATGTGATTTTTTTTGCATGGAAAGATCCACCAACGTATTGTTGGTCGATCATTATAATTTCTGATTTGAATTGAAAATTGGTTATGCTCGAAATTTATAAGAAGAAACTGAAAAAAAAAATAAAATTTGAAGTTCTTACTTACTGTCCATGATCAATTTTCATTTTTTATGTTTGAGTTATTAGACAATTTTTTAGATAAAGATCAAACGGAACTCGAATTGAAGAAATTTTCAGAGAAAAATATAGGCTTATTTCTCTGTCCACGTAAATGTGGATGGATATGAGGAGGAAGACGTGCTCACTTTCTCTCGAATTAAAATTTATGTATATGTTAAAATTTATATTATCTATGATGTGATAAAACCATATAATTCTAAATATATATGTCACGAAAAAAAATAACATTAGTAACTTGCGGTATAAAATATCGGACGCAAATAAAATGTCAGATATAGGATTAAAAACGAAAAGGACAAATGGGGGGGCTTCATGGAATTCGGACAAGAAATTGTCAAATGAGAGAATATAAAAATGGATCGATTTTACTTGAAATTAAAACAAATACGGCGCTAATATCGGCGATTTTCCCCCAAATCTTCGAACTTCCCTCAATCAGAAGTTCGAAGTCATAGAACCACAACAGATGGAGGATTCCGGCGTGAATACGGCTTCGTATTACGAGAAGGTGGACGGCCTTGCGCGGTGGTTTGGGACTAGCGTCGCGGCTGCGTTTTTCGCCTCACTCGAGCGATGTTCTTGTGTTAATCTTACCACCTCGGACACCGACGACGAGGACGAGGAGGCGAAAGATCGCCCGCTCATGTTGACCAATCTCCGCTCCAGCTCCACGTCTTCTTTGTCCTCCGTGAATCACAATGTCAACAATTCTCGCTCCGTCGATAATCTTCCGGTCTGAACCCGATCCAGCATCCCTGGATTATTGGTAAAATAATTAATCTTTCTAGAGTTTGATTATGCGTGATCTGTTGATCGTTTTAATTTTTGGGTGCGTAAGACTTGGTGAAAGTAAGGAATTTTTAATTCAATCCATGTGATATGGTTCTCATTTGCCTTGATTATGTCACCATAGTATTGCTCTTTCGATGTGCAAGCTTGATTTCATTTTTAGATATTTGAATGGTTAATACTCTATTATCGATTAATCTATGTATTTTAAGGATCATTTGAATTGATTTTGAGAGTTTCGCCAAAAATTGAGTAAATTTTAGCTATTTTTTATGTCATCATTAAAAAAGTTAAGTTTATTTTTCCCTAGTCGATTCTGGATTGCCAACTTGTACAAAACATGACAGTTTTAATGCAGTTTATTATTGTGCACCTGCTCTAGTGAATCTCCGTTTTGACGTTGCTTTAAGATTATTGATGCATTTTATCTTCTACATTCTAATTTTATTATTCTCATTGAATTGGATGATGATTAAGTTTAGCAGTATTATGATCAAACGAAGACAACCTCAAACGTTTCTCTAATTTTTATGGGTAAAGGAAGCAGGAAGTTGACATTTTTAGACCGGAAATGAAAACTACATGATTTGCGATGGCTCACTGATAGCACGCATAACATCCTTGCTTATCGTTATTAAAATGGAGTTGTTGGCATTTGACAAAAAAATACATAATAAGATACTAGACACTAAAATGGGTTTTTTCTCCACACAGCTCTCTGAAAAGTTTTTGTCGTACCCCATGATGGTAATTCGTGGCTCTGAGATTCCTTGGTTTTTTTGGGTTACTTTTAAAATTTTCTTTCTTGAACACTTGGTGAATGAAAATTTTGATTGAGTAATATGATTTTGTTAGGACTATGTTCTTATGTTTAAATACATTATGTGATGTATGATTGTATGCGCAGGACATTCCAAATTTAGGTACCACATCTTCTCTTAAAATTTTGAGTATACTACTGTCAGAATAAAAGTCACCAATCGTGATAGTATGCTGTATTGTTCTTACCACCTGATAATCGTGGTAAAAAGCATTATGATTATGCATGATATCATGGTTACTTTTGGACTCCACCCCCAGTTAATTGATTACTTATCTCGTTGCTCTATGATGCCAGTAGAACGTTTTTTTCCTCCATCGAGCTGGTTTCTAAGCAGTTTAAAACTCTTACCTTTTGGTGTGTCCTGTTATGGTTGCTTCCGTAGAGTTGGCTGGTATGATATCATTTAAAGTCGTTATCCTTTTCTTGGGGCTGTTGACGTTTTGGTATAACACGATGTTCTTATAACTGTCTCGCACTCCCTGAGAATAACCTTGACATTATGTATAAGGAATTTAAATTGTGGACTTTTCAGCATGGCAACAGTTGTTTGCCTTCAACTTGTGCTAGAGAATGATCATCCCTTTAACCGTATTATTTATGGACAAATTAGTTTAGGGTTTGGCAAGCAGTAGTAATAGACCTTTGTTACTCTAATTCTTGAAACATTTCAAAGTCAGAGTCAGCAAAATATTTTGTCTATAAATTTTGGACCATTTAGTTGATTTTCTTTGTCCAGCAGGTTTGTGAATCACGATTTTATCCTGAAATATGTTTTCTATACTGTCTGAGTTATGTAATGCTCCTTGACCGTCTCACCATGCATGTCTGCATGCTAATGTCACCTCCCTTATCCAAGACTTTTTATTCTCTTAAAATGTCAGTTTGGTCCCATTTCTTAACATGTACTTACAATCATTTTCAGGAATTTTATTCTTAATTCTTTATGGAGTATGGATCATTTGATAGGCCATGTGTATTAAATGGAAATCACCCCATTTCTGATTTGCTGATACTGGCCCAGCTTGTTGTGTATCCCAATGTATCAGTTACCTGTAACGTGGACAAGTTTAAAATGAAATTCACAATGAATAGTCTATTGTGATGACGAAATTTGGTGATATTCAATGATGCTTCTAGCATAAAAACAACTATGACGGATCCATTTTCTAAAAAGCTTTAACCTGAAAATCGGGCTACATCATCGGTGCACAATGTTCCTTCTGCTTTGATGAATTTGATTTGTTTATGGTATTGCAGAAACAACGGAATCATCATGGATAACTAATTAATTTGTATGTGTTCACATGTTGAGCATATAGTTTTGATAGTATTCCCTTAAGTTAACTTCAATTTTATCTTCAGGTACGATGGTTGCGCAAGTTCCAATTTGGTGTCTGGATGTAGGGATTCCAAGTATCCTATATTTTTACTGTGTTCACATTTGTATTTTGTTTGTTACACTGTTACAAACATGGAGATTTGCTCTTTCTTCCTGTATTTTTTAAAACGGCAGATGTTTTTTCATACAGTAATCTTCCAATCTGCACCTGTTGCGAGATTAGTTTCTTTATCATTCTTTTTTCACACTTTCTTTGCATACCACATTTTTCTGGAGTCTGAAGAACTGACAAGGGATCGTCCATAAAATCATTTGTTTAATCCCAAACCCTGTAGAAATTATGATGTGATTGCTTTGCTCAACGAAGTTCTATTCAGGCTCTGTGTCACGATCATTCTTTCCTTTAAATGTGTGGCAAGTATCTCTGTCGACACAGATGAGACTGCAGGAGAGCCAAAACAATTGCTAGATGGGCTTAATATTGGCAGAGTGAGATTTGAGATTCAAACACGGTTTTTGTTTATATTAACTACTCGTTTTTACATTAATAATTAAATTTGAGTTTAATATATTTTGTAATGCAATTGTAAGGTACCTAAAATTTAATCATTTTGAGGATCTTACTAATCATGCAATTATTTTTCCTTGAAAAGTTAAGAGTAATTAAGTTGATCGAATTGGAGTTGTTTGATTTGATTTTCATGATATAGGGTCAAGTCCACTAACAAAGAGTATGATACAACGTAATTCACTATATCCACGTTCATTTACCTCAGAATAGGAGTAGGGGACGACGACTACTACCGTCACGCTGTATCTACAATTTCGTTCTATATTTGATTTTATTTGTTTGTATAATGATGTGATCTAGGTAAATTAGGTAAGTTGGGACGGAAAATTTATGGGATCAGGTATAAAATTATGGGAGAATGAGAGCACATCGAGATGTATTCAAACCTGAGGTTTTTCCCTCGGGAAGGGCTGGTGATGACCTGCTAACACGAAGATAATCACGTGAATGGGCGTCGGAGAAATTTCTGGCGTGACCAATCCGATTCTAAAGTCGACAGATGAACGAATAGAATCAATGTAGCAAATAGAATAATATGCCAATGTTGTATGAAAAATCTAGAGAGTAAATGATGTGGGCAGTATATATGTGAATAAATGTAAATGTTATACAAAACTTGGTATTTATAAGAAGAAAATCAATGATGGTCTTGTTTTCAGTGTTCTTTTACTAATTATGACAAGATGATGGTCAATACTCTATTTTTCTGAGACCCAACTATCTGACACACCCAACGGTCCATTTTGCCTTGTCAAATCCATATGATTTGACAATAATGATTACCGAGATGAGGTATCACATGCTTGTGCACTCGAGTGTGGTGCTATTGTCGAGGTAACCCGGGTTAAAAGGCCATCTCATAGGGACTTGTCTGAAATCCCGAGTTTTGGGTAGCTCGGGGAGATGATGTTTCGAGCATTCATTTGCCCGGCAAGCTTGTCATAACCTTACTCATGACCGGACCTTCCGGGAGGTATCACATAATAACTGACAAATAACATGTCAGTATAATTCGATCTACATAAGGTAAATTTTCATATTAATGCAATAATCTGCAAAATATTTTAGTTTGATAAGTCACGGTAAGCAAATTATGTGCGATATGTTTGTCCGAAAAGATATTTATTGGAAAAATCAAACTCATTAATATTTCTCAAACACTCAACTATTCTATCAACTCGAACACCTAGGAACGCTTTTTATTATTATCATTGTCACTGAGAAGACATCGTGTTTTAAAATTCTACCAACAATTTGAATTGTCTGGTGGGTATCTTCCGGGTCCTCGCATCACGTGCTTTGCTCCAATAATTCACAAGACTACATTTTTATGTCCCTAGCTATTAATTTTGGTTTTTAAAGTTATAATTAGTCATACAGGTAATAGACAAGGCATGCACGAGATATGTGCAACCGCTTCCAGCTTTAGATTAAATTATTATTGGCAATCATTTGTGTAGACGGTCTCATGAGTCATATTTTGGGAAACAAATATTTTATTTGGGTCATCCATAAAAAAATATTACTTTTTATTGTGAATATCGGTAGGTTTGACTAATCTCACAGATAAAGATTCGTAAGACCGTCTCACAAGAGACCTACTCATTACTATTATACTTGTTAATTCTAACATTAAAATTTAATTACGAAGTTTATTATAATTTCTAAATCACCTAGTCAGGTTTAAACAAATTTAGAATTGCAATCGACTATTTGATTTTGATTTTTTTACGAATTATTTCATTTTGATTTTGCTTGCCTTGTAACATGAACAGAAAAATCAGTGTAGTTACCAAATCACACTCCAGACAGAATCCAAGGCCCCAATTTCGATTCGTACAAATTTATGTAGGATTTAATGTAATATGTTCGTCAGAAGTTTAAAAAACATTTAAAAAAAAAAAAACTCTAAAAATGTAATAAGCTCACGTATATTTGATTTTCTAAATAGCACACATTCAAAAACTGGTTACCCCCGGAGACAAAATCATAAGCCGCCCGGCTGGAAAACGTCTCCCAGCCCCTCCCCGAGCCGTGGCCAGCAACCTTCTGAGTCGCGATCGAAAAAATGGCAGACAAATTTCTTAATAATTCAGACCAACCAACATAACATAAATATGGGATTCCCCACTAAAATTTTCCCCAAACAAATCTCAGCCACCGGCTTTGCTCTCGGAGCCCCACCAGAATGAATAAATGGCACAAATTCTTCGAGGTCCCGCGAGCAATTCCATCGTGCATATCATTCTCTAGCTGACGTCTCGTTACACATGATTCCATTTCTTTGCTGGGCCAGAGGCAAAAATATATCGCATTAACAAATGAATGGATAAAACATACTGAAAGCTGCATAGCTACATTGCATGCAGATAACGCAAACCTCAGCTATTTCTTGAAATGGAGTGTTTGATTCCATCCAACTGTCGTCGCCTATACAAACTTCAATTTGTGTGCAGAATTTGAAAGGGACCTTCAATATAGAGCAAGAAAATGGATTGGGGCCGGTCAACGGACTTTCAAATATGTGACAGCCTAGATTTGAAATGACTAGCAAAAAACATGCCCATCAAGGTAGATCGCACAGAAGTTCTAGATATTTACAGAGCCTTGGGTTATGGGGGAATCGGTAAACCATAATTGAGGAAAGATTTTATTTTTCCATCCCGACTTGCCGTAACAAGTACTAGACCCCATGCATGAGAAGTTGATGAACTCTGGCAAGAAGTCTTGAGAAGTTTGTACTGAGGTTTACACATCGGAGAGGATGCAGCCCGAGAAATGGTAGTTGGAAGCTTTTCCTCAGGCCAAGTGGCAGATCCCTTTGGGTTTGATTCGAGGAAAAATTCTTGCCCCGAAGAGAAATAAGTGGATGTTGAAAAAGGCAATGAATTTATAGGAGTATCGTGTTTTCTTGATTTTGACTGGCTTTCTGAGTTTCTGATTTTCAGGCCGGACCAAGGTATGACAACGGAGGCATTTGAGGGGAAACTCTCGAAGGACCAAATGGATTTTGACTGCGACCAAGTAGATGTACCAGCACAGGTGTAGTTCCACATATAGACATTTGAATCCTCAGACACGGAGACAATGTGTTTGCTGTCTGAAGTAAATGAAGCGGAGATCTGGTTCCCAGCATTTCGTAGACCTGAATAATAAAGAAAATAATTTGATTTTCACGAAATGAGTGATTTTATATTATCATGCAAGTCGTCAAACAACACGAAAGAATCAAGAGCGTACCTTTGTACTTGATGATCACATCCATCCCATTAAGAACTCTGACTTGTGAGTCGGCACATGTTACCAATAGTTTGCTCGGGTCTTGTGGTAAAAACTGCTCCACAGAATGACAAAATTAGTAGGAATATTGAAAGAATTTACCAAAAAAAGAAACTGAAACGAATTCAAAACAGATTAGCAATCTTTGAAAGTTAATAACAGCAACCTGGAAGCCAGTTATTCTTCTACAGGGTGATTTCTTCTTACCACCTAAGCATATCTGAGCTTCCAATAGAATTTGATTATCTGATAGAATCAACATAATTTCATCCAACACTAGTGAGTCACAGCATGTAAATGGCGATTTAGTGACAAAATCAGGGCTCTGCCAGTAAAGCATTAATTAAAAAGCAAAACAATTATCAAGAATTAACTTAAAAGCACCTGATATGTTAAAATATCGACAGGTTCCGGTAATGGAGCCGATAACACCACTCTTTATAACAAGAAAATATATACTGAATCAGTATGCCTCCTGATATATATGCTAAACTTGTTAACATGAAAACAAGCAATGCAAACAGACCTGACCATCAGGGTGGTAAGAAACGGCAGTTATTATGTCCTTCGTTTCTGTCCAATTCACAACATGACAGCCATTTATTTCCCAAATTCGAACCTTTCCGTCGATTGAACCACTGATGAAGTAATCATCATTCACGGGGTTAAACTGAATGCAGGTTACTGCATAGAATGAATATTTGAGAAATTCAGTACTTCTGAGCCATGTGCAATATTAAATTTTTGGGCAATTCAATAGATTACAGATTATATGTACATACCATAGTCGCTATGAGAGAAAACCTTGAGACACTGATCAAGTCCAACTCGCCACAAACGAACAGTTTTATCAACCGACGATGAAAGCAAACACTGAGAAAAAACAAGTAAAAAGGCCTTAATTCATAGAAAACCAGTTTCCAATAGTTCAAATATGTAAAATAAATTTGCAATGATTAGGCAGTACATCATTCTTTGACCAAGAAAGATCCAAGATCTCTCCTTTGTGTCCTTGGAACACGTGCAGTGGCTTCTCCAAGATTCTGAAAACCTTTGGAGGGAAGATAACGCATGCCGAATCTGGTGTTTTTTTAAGATTCTTGGATTTTTTAACACCATCACTCTGCGCCGTAAGAGGTCCTAACTCAGACAAATGGTTTACTGAGAAGTACACACATGACGGATCCACATCAGCAACGTCAAATGTATCGGATCTTTCATCTTCCACCACTTGCCATACTCGCACAAGCTTATCTTCTCCCGCACTTGCTAGGTGCTGACCGTCAGGACTAAATTTCATAGCCAATATTGAAGATTTGTGGGCTTGGAAATCTTGTCCCACAAAAAGGGCAGAAAGTTCTTTCAACCTTCTTCGATAATGGCGAACTCCAACTCTTTGAGCCCCAGTCTCTCGACCTTGTCTTAAGTTATTTGACTCCACAGTACCATTTCTCGTGTTCATACTCATCATACAAGCCAGGGAACGCAATTTTCTGAACCACCTATCCTTTGACCTATTCATTGTTCTTGTTGCATTTCCATTTCCCTCCAGCTCTCTTTGTACAAGTTTCTGAACCAATTTAGGCGATTGAGAATCATTCTTAGACTCCCCAAATATCGGAACTCGGGAATTTGTGTCCCGAATTTTTCCTAGCTTCTTATTTTCTCCCCATTGGTCCACACAGTATTCACTTACACCATCAGAAATCCCACAGCAGATCCTACCTTCATTTAAATCCACTCGGCTGAACAAATCCAAATAATCAGTAGACCAAGATAAAGAAGATCGGCTCGAAGAAAATTCGTCTTCCACACCCGAAGTTCTCAGAACAGCCCCACTATTCTGCATAATTCTCCCGACGTTTCCTCTAAACACACCACCATCGTCACTGTTGTCGCGTATATCAACCGAATCACCTCCTTCTAACCCATTTTCATTCAATCCCATCCATCTAACAAATTTCCTTCGACGTTCATCAATACTTTGGGGACTACTAATCCATACTCCGTATTCCCAATCTTTGTCACCATGGCAACCATCAACACAATCAAATGTTGGTGAAATTTGATCCAATGCATCAAAAAATCGTGAACCTTCCGCTAAGACGCTGAAGCTATCCATCATTCCTATACTTCAACCCATGGATAAACTGAAATCCACGAAAACGAAACCAACTTTAACAAACAGTACGAAACGAAATGTGGCTAATATCATTCCAATATAACACCTTTGACAACAAACAAAGCACAGCAGACGTCAGAAAAAATAACAAACAATCAACACGGTAATCAAGCTTTCAGAAACATTGAATATTAATTAAATAAATTTACCAGGACAAGAAGAACAAAAAAAAGTACAAATTATAAAAACAATAGATCCAACACGGATCCCAATCCTCACTCATTGAACCTAGTCTCCGCATGAATACCTCGTGACCTCCCAGAAGTGAAAAATAATGAATTGTTTGATTCATTTTATACGACCAGCCTAGAAAATAGAACCCATATATATATATATATATATATATATATTTCGTAAATACTAGGAAAACCCCATTTACACTCAGCACAAGACGTGAGAACCCAGTATGGCAGTATCAAGATAACAACTTTCGGCCTCTACACTCCAATCCGACAGCGTTTTAACAACAGCAAGTAAGAAAAATTAGCAAAAAGGAAAAGGCTCGCCTTGTAAACAAGGATAAGATTACCGAAAATTCTTTAAATGTAAGATTTTCTCACTTGGGTTTGATTCAGCTTTTAGCCATTAAAGCATAAAGATCGAGAAGGATAGCTTTGGGACTCTCTGGAGTGGAAGAGTAGCACTGAAAAAATGGTATAGATAGAGAGAATGTTTTTAAACATGGCAATTTTTTTTATTTTTTTGGAGAAAATTTGGTTAAATAAAAAGAAATTATATAATGGAGGATGAAACATTTAAATTTTTTTATTTTTACATCAAGGATGCTAAATTTACATCAAATTAAGATAATTTTCATTATTATTTTTTTTAAAAAAAAAATTTTTTTTACTGGGATGCAATAAGAAGTGGTTTCCGGATTTTTTTTTTTTAAAAAATCAACATCCAGCAAAAAGCAACCGGAATATTTTTTTTTAAAAAAAATTATTCATTTTAATTATTTTTTTTTAATGAGATAGGTTTGGTGATCATTTTTGTATATTTATGGAAAATTGGTACAGAATTGGATCGTAGTATAATCAATTTTATATACCAAATTAACAGTCTAAATTTCGAATGTGTTTATGATAGCAGATTTTGTTTATCTGAGATTCTGAGAGTGCAATCCCCCGTAAAGCTTGTGTTTTTTCTTATTGCGAGTTATACTGATCTGAAATCTATTTTCCTTTAAACATATATATGTATAATGTTTAGAACTTGAAGCGTCAGTTGAGTATGAGATTCATATCATTTTATTTATTGTTTGACTTGAAATAGTTAAAAATATTGTAAAAATTTAAAAAGTTTTTTCTTATGCTTAAAGGTACGATGATCTCTCTTAAATTTGAAAAAACTTGAAGTCTGACATATACGTTTTAACGTGTTTCACGTTGTTTATAACATTTGTTAGATCAATTAAGTATTGTTGATTTAACAAATGGAATCTATTTAAAATGATAACGAGTTAAATTGGACTGAACTGAACCTGAGCTAAACTGAAAGTGTAATTGTAAGATAAAGTCCGTTTGAAGCCTAACAGATATCAAGGTCTACCAGACTGATAGAGCCTCAAGATCAACTGGAATAAAAGATAGTTGAGTAGATGAAGAAATATTCCATGAATATTCAGTTAAACTACTTATAGTTACAAAGCTTAATTATTGAATAAAGTATTATGTAATAACAATCTCTAAATTATCATAAATATGCGACCACTATTTACAGTATACGAACTGTCAGAAATGACAGTGGCGTAAAAAAATATATGATTAATGACTGTCATATTTTGAACGGATATAATATTTGATTTTGCTGACCGTTGAATCCAGTTCTATAAATTGAGAAACTTGTAAATCGGTTTGTCTTTCTGGAATCATGGCACAAGTTCGGTATTCAAGCTTTCAGCAACCCAACTGCTTTCAATATTTATTAGCATATGATTAAGTATCATATCAGATTATTGAGGATCGATTTGTGCTTAATATTTTCGTTTCGAAATACTTATAAACTGATATTAAGTCTATTGTTCAATGTTGGTTAAGTAAGTAAGCTAAAACAAGAGTTTTGGTTTGGTAGTGATAAAGTTATACTAAATTGGATTGTTACAAGAGTTGTAATATCTGAAACCTTTTAGTGAACATCTTTCTCACAAGGAAAAAAAAAGGTGACATAAGAGGTATTCAAATATCCGAATATCTTTGTGTTATTTACATTTCAGTCGACTTACTCTTGATAACTCAACTATTTTCTTACTTAGTCATTTTTTATTGTTCAATCTGTCAGTTTCGCTTCATTTTACAAAGAAATTATCTGATCAGACAACTTACATTAACTTAACGAGAATTACTAAATTCAAAATTGTTAACCCGACCGAAATTTTTGGACAAACTAGTATATATATATATATATATATATATATATATATATATATATATATATATATATATATATATATATATATATATATATATATATATATAAAATAAAATCACTATCCCGAATCACTAATTTATTCAAAGAATCAAAAGGATTGTTTTTATTGGTCTTAATTGAAGACATCCAAAAAGAAATACAACTTTAATAAAGTAGACATACATATCTATACACATATAACAATTGGATTGGTTCCAATCAATTCCTTAACGATAATGTATCACATAACAAAAAGTTTTAGACAAAAATTTGTGTGAGACGGTCTCACAAATCAAATTTGTAAGACGGATCTCTTATTTGAATCATTAATTAAAAAGTATAATTTTTTATGCTAAGAGTATTACTTTTTATTGTGAATATGAATATGGTTGACCTGTGTCGCAGATTAATATCCGTGAGACGGTCTCACATGAGAGTTACTCAAAGTTTTAATTCTGATATCATGTTAAAATTATCAGTGGGTCTCATGTGAAACCGTCTCACAGAGCATAATCTGTTAGACGGGTCAACCCTACTCATATTCACAATAAAAAGTAATAATCTTAGCATAAAAAGTAATATTTTTTCATGGGTGACCCAAATAAGATATACGTCTCACAAACATGACCCGTGAGACCATCTCATACAAGTTTTTGCCTAAAATTATTGACTGAATTTTGAGATAAAATTGAACGGAAGTCCATGATTATAATATTTTTTATTTCAAATATAGAACAAATCAAATCATCACATAAAATAAATACCTAAGATCATATTATTATATTTCAAATTTTAAATAAAAATATGTTTGCTAAAAAATAATATAAATATTTGATATCAAATCAAAGTCACCGTCAAGAAAACTGTTTTCCGAATCGCCATTGATCGAAAGCGAGGGAAACACCTGATGTGTTCCAATCTCATTAATTATAGGAAAAATAGTTATCTCTACGATCATTTTATATTCCATAGAATAATCTTATTCCTGTGGCAAAATAACATTAATTCTGCAAAATAAAAAAAAATTTAAAAAATAATTGCATTTTAATGGCCCTCGACGTGACACGAACCATATGTTTACAAAATGGTGGGATCCTAAGGATTTGACAGATTTTAAGAGTCTATTTATAGGGTTAAAACAAATAAAATTAAATAAATAAACTATTATTGAAGCTTTTTCTGTGGATAAATCAATAGTGACACTATTCCATATATTTATATGTCGCCAATTCTTGAAATCTAATGGTAGCCACAATAATTGGGGATGATATCGAGATGTCTGTTTCAAGTAAAATCTATTCAACTACGACTTCCAAAATAGGTCGATTGACTTATTTCATTGTAAGAATTTCAGTTCCCATGTGGTGAAAAATCTTGGTTGCCTCATACCCTTATAATTTAATTTAAAAGTTTATTTCCCATTTTACTAACAAAAATAATGTCAAAATCTTGTTTACATATACATATGATGGATATGTTTGTTCATACTATCATATGAGCCGTGCTTTAAGCATTAATAAAATGGTTACAAAAACGTTACGATTTGCGAACTTTTTATAACCATTGTATTGACAATGATGTTACTACTCATATGCTAGCATCGAACTATACATAGTCCGCAACAAAGTCTTACTTACCCCGAAAATCATTAAAAACCAATTTTTTCGGATGAGATTATAATATATTATATATATATAATATATATATTTATGAAAAAATGAGTATGTAAATGATACGCAATTAATTGTTTTGTTGGATGAGCCATTATATCTACCATGTTTGGCATCTTATTAAGACCCACAAAAGGTGGTGTGTAATAAGGACATGAGTCGTCGCCACCCAACAAATTAGTGGGAATTAGTCTCTTTAATTTAATTATAGGCAGGAGTCCACGTTTATATTTTATTTATAATTGAGTAAGTATATTGTGAGACGGTCTCACGAATCTTTATATATGAGACGGGTCAACCTTACCGATATTCACAATAAAAAGTAATATTTTTTCATGGATGACCCAAATAAGATATTCGTCTCACAAAATCTGACTCGTGAGACTGTCTCACCTAAGTTTTTGTCTTATTTATTTATAGGCATATATGAATATTAATCGTTATTATTTTTTTTAAAAAAAACAAATAAAATATCTATAGAACGAAAAATATGGTGTGTGTGTGTGTATATATATATATATATATATATAAAAGGTTGCGAATGATTAATTTGTGATATGTACTGACTAACCACCATGTCTTTAGCAAGCATGGATGGCCCTTGTCAACGTCTTCTCTATGCATGGAAATTGTTTTTCTTTTTTAAGCTATACATACATATATATGTATAGATTTTATTCAATGATAGAAACCAATATAATTATTAATTAATCATGTGATAGAAACCAATACAAAGCAAATATATATAAGATCATTGGTCGAGATGCTGTCAAGGAAGAATCACGTGAACTTTTGGATGGTTATATATATATATATATATATATATATATATATATATATATATACAGAAGATAAACTCGTTAAAAAAACTCTTACAATTGATGAACACATATCGATCGACAGAGTTTCCAAACCAAAAGGCATACATGAAAATTGCCTCCTTTTAGAATAATGTGTTCAAATAGTACGACAAATTCATCAAAGCTCTTGAAGGGATGTTCGACTTATTTGAGTATGTAAGCATTTAATCAATTATCGGAAGTTCGATTCATACTATCAATATTTTTCGGGGATTTTATTGAGTAAAGTTTACTTGCCTATTGTGGTTTGCAGGATATTATATTACACTCAAGGCTCACATCTTGCTTATAAATTTTTTTTTTTTTAAAAAAAGAAAAAAACTCTTGAATTCAATTAGATCTCTTTTAACTTTTTCATTTTCTATTTTTCATTTTCAAGGATTTTCTATTACTCTTGAAAATGAAAAAGGTCATCATATTTGTCAATCTAAATGTATATTGCATGATGTTTAATTTTGTTCTTGAAGGAAACGAAAAATGAAATTATTCGATTGAAATTCAACCATTTGGCCTATTTGATTTTTGAGAACTTGCTTGTTATGGGATTAGAACAAAGGTGAAGCCTCGTGACTTTAGTGATCTTGAGTTCGAATCTCCCATCGGATAGATGAGATGTTTAGTTAATCGAGTTATGTTCAAATCATCATCCCCGTTATATTCATTCACTAAAAAATTTCCAAAAGTGAAGATATTAAAAATAGACGTCTAAAATTTCATTTAAAATGACTTGATATGGACCGCGGTCGTTGTTCCAACTTTTTATTAAGAAACTAAGCCTAAATTTTTTTTAAAAAAATTAAAATCTATATATCAAGTAGCAGGAAATTGATTCAATTCAAATACTAATAAAAGTTGCTGACAAAATAAAAATTACCCGAACAGAGAATACAAATAAATACAATCTACGGGATAAGATAATTCAAAAAAAAAAAAAACATTGGCAATAAATGGATTGCACATGTTTAGGCCCAAAAACATATGGACCTGGTTTCCGGATTAGTTCCTGGGGATCCGGGTTCTGACCCAAATCTGAACTTCGTTACAGACAGTGTATTTGCCTATTTGGTGCTATGTTTTTTCATATCACTTCAATAAAACGAAGTGTATTTAATGAATACACGTGAAATATGATAAAATAAATGATAATTACCAAATATGACAAAAAAATGAGATTTTAGAAAGTTATAGAATATATATGCTCAGATAGTGTAACGATCCGGATCTGACATTTGGGTCCAAATGATTGAATCAGATCAACCACCTCAATGTATTAACAGTTGAGAGGTCTGTGTATGAGAACATGTGAACAGCATGAACCTAGATGTCTTTTGTATTTTATACGAGGGATGAGACTTGAGTTTTGAACATACAATGTTAAATGTTTCGAGTCAGTTGGATAAAGTCGTTATGAGTTGTATAGATAGATTTGGATACTTTTTCTTCTTAGAGTTAGTTTTTTGGGGTTGAGTTAAGTTCAACTCTCAATCTTAATATGATGTCAGAGATAAGTTCTGATCCTGGTTATGACCCACAATTATGTTTTGGACTACCTTATAAATCACCAATAATATTTTTTAAACTTCACGTTCCAGTTGTTCACTCATGAGTATAAAGGATGTTTGTTAAATGTCTCACATCGTCTCTATTAAGTTTTTGAGAGTTGTATGTATGAACTTGAACATTCTTCTTTCTTGGATCTAATATTTGGGGTTGAGTTAAGTTATGATTTATCAAAAGATTGAAACTTTATTAAAAAAAGAGTTAATTATTTTGTCTATACAAATAACAAAATGTACATACATAAAAAAAAAAAAAAAAAAGATATCGAGTAATTGGATCGCACTGCATTTAAGGGTTGGTAACATGGTGTAAATTGGACCACTCTAAAGATATTCAAGATTTTGGCAGAGGTCGATTTTGTTAGAGTGGTCCGGACCTGTAATAATAATTGGACCATAATCCCAAGTGAAAAGTGACTTATGGTCTGCAGTACGCTTCTTTTTCATTTTCTTCTCAGAAATGTAACTTTCTTCAAGGTTTCAATCAATCAATCAAATAATCATTATCAGATCTCATGAAATATAATTTTATTGTTTATGTAATATACGTGTGTGTGTGTATATATATATTGGAAATTTTAAAGAAAATTTTGGGTCGTGTGTCCTTCTTGTTCGAGTAGGATTATTTTTGTTTTTCTGGTTCCTTCTCTTCAATAAAAATAAGGGTTTGAAATGATACAAATTCTTCTTCATTCTATTGTGCTCATCGAAATAACTGCCTAAGCATACTTTTTTGGATCCAAACTTCTGTATGTCTTCTTCTTGCATAAAAGAATGCAACTGTTGTAAAAACTGGGATTTACTATAGTAGGGGGCATCCCTTCAACGTTTTGAATTTTCGGAACCATTCTGTTATGGTTCTTCTCCATATTTTTACAGGGCAATCTAGAAATTTACCTATGATTTTTTCACCGAGGGTTGTCGCACCATTTTTTTGAAAAGTATATATGGAATGGATTTGGGCCTTTGAATCCACTAGAAATGAGTGGGCCCATTACGATTCGTAGATGGGCTAACGATTGTGCTTGGAGGATTTATTCTACTTTTTTTTTTCAGACAAATTATTATACAAAGGGATAGATAAGGATTTGGTTATCGGATCCATAGATGAGCTCATTTGTGGACAATGTCCGAATTATGAAAATGACGGAGTAGGTTTGATATTCAATCCATTGACGTCATTCAGTACAAAGAAAAGAGTATGGTTTTGAATTTTGTTTCTGATACCAGGGATGAACCCATCAAGATCAGGTAACCCATCAAGACCAGGCAACCTCCAGCCCATCTCTAGGGCCCACAGGTTAAGGGCTCATAAGCAGCCTAAGTATTCTCCTATAAATACTATGTTTGAGTGTTCAGTTAATGGATTCACTGTATTGTTTTCAGCAGCACTCTTAGCTGTTCCTCATTCAATGACTCGAGAGTCGGAGGGGCTACGCCAGGACACCCTCCTGGCCCTCTCTTAACGTTCTTTTTCGTGATTTCAGGCTCGGAACAATTTCAAAACCCTGCGTCTGTATTAATGACACTTGCTGAGAGCGGACCCTAAATTTCCCGTGAGTATCAGTTTCGTTTGATATTTAGCTCGAGTTTTACAATAATCGGAGATGAAATCAATCACGTTATTTTTGTCGGCGGGTGGGTCACAAAACAAGGTATTGGAATGATAGGGTAGAGTAGCTACGCATGTACACCTACTCCATGAATCTGTAATCAATTCAAGTAAACAAATTTGTTTAATTGCATTTAATTTCAATTTGGAAAGTATTTAAATTTGTAATTAGCTGTTTTCTGATAAAATTTTGGCCTATATGCATATAAAAGAAAGATTTTACAAATGTTTAAAAAATGATTATGATTTTTTCTTTTACAAATCTGCAAAAATTTGTAAAAGAAAAATCCAAAATCATTTTTTAAATATTTATAAACACTACCTAATTTTATTCAAGAAAACCTTGAGTACTTTGATATTATGAATAGAGTGAGTCTCATGTGAGACCGTCTCACGGGTCATAATCCGTGAGACGGGTCAACCCTACCCATATTCACAATAAAAAGTAATACTCTTAGCATAAAAAGTAATACTTTTTCATGGGTGACCCAAATAAGAGATCCGTCTCGCAAATACGACCCGTGAGACCGTCTCACACAAGTTTTTGCCTTATGAATATTGATTAGATTTCAACAGAATAAAACGAAATTATTTATTATTTAATTTTTTATTAACTGAGAATTAAATATAATCCGCTTCACTTGAATATATCTGATTAAACAATAATATAACATAGCGACTGGTGGTAATAAGGACATTGTAGAGGAAGAAATCTTCTCCAACAATGTTTTATTTCTCTCCTCTATTTTAGAGTATTTATATAGAAAAGACGGCAAAAACTGGTGTGAGACAATCTCACGGGTCGCATTTGTGAGACAGATATCTTATTTGGGTTATCCATGAAAAAATTTCACTTTTTATGCTAAGAGTATTACTTTTTATTGTGAATATGAGTAGGGTTGACCCGTCTCACGGATAAGCTCCGTGAGACGGTCTCACATGAGACCCACTCATAGAAGATTGAGTAGAGTATGGAAATAATTACAAAATTGGAATTCTAAAAATTACAATATAGTCCTTTTGTAATTTTATTAATTTTTTTGGCCAATTTTTTTTCAATTTTTTTAATTGTTTTTTAATATTAAATAATTATTTGGTCCATTTTTTATTTTTATTTTGAATTATTAAATTCTGAAAATTTTATTTTAATTGTTTTAGTTTTCTAATGAATTAATTATAATTTACTATTTATAATAGTATCAAATGAAACTAATAAACAATTTAACGACAAAGAAATACATAACACAATTTATATATGTGTGTGTATGTGTATTCGAAATGAAATAAATTAAAGAAATAGAGTATTTAGTAATATTTAGAGGTTATGGATTGGAAATAATTTAAATTAAAGAAATAGAATATTGTTAATATTATTTAGAGGATACGAGTGGGATGATATTTTTGAAAATTGGAGGATAGAAGATGAAAACTAGAGGATATGAGTTGGAGATGATCTAAGAACCACGCCAACCCTCAATTAATTATATTTTTTTTAAAAAAATGTAAAATAGTTGCAACAAGTTTTTATATAAAGTGCGGAAAAAGAAAAAAATACTTAAAAATTTTAAAATAGAATCAAATAATTAATGTCCACCAATTAATGTACATACTGTGACGTATGCGGATTTCCAAATTTCAATTAGCTGGCGTCACACTTTGCTCCTAGATTAGACATTAAACAATCTCTGCGTTCCATCGTTTTTGACTTTCAAGGAAAAAATTATACATACAAATTATTTCGATTTTAAGTTTTGTTTCAAATTAATAGATTTGATTGAGAAATGTTAGATCCGGTCCACGTAAACCCACCTGTTCTACTTGCATTTATCTATGATTCCCCACCATGAGAGGGCTCCTATTATAAGAAGAACACACACAGAAACGCCAAACACAAACCCTTCATGCATGTAGCTTTCTTGCTTTAACAAAAGTGGTTCACTTTCCTCTCTTTCAACGCCCTAACCCATCTTTTTTCTTCTCTTCCTTCATTTCTTTTCTACTTTCCTTTTGCTATGGATGCTTCTCAGTGGACGCAGGTAAATTTAAAAAGAAAAAGAAACTTCTTTCAAGGGTTGGGATTTCTAGGGTTTATTTTAGATCTCAATGTGTTTGCACTTTGTAGATTTTTCTTGATGCCCATTTTTAAAGTCAATCACTTTACCCTAGATTATCAAACCCCACCAATCTTTTTTGCTTTGAATTGTATATGACGATCTTTTTCTCGATATGTTTGTGTCTTGGAAAATAGTGCGCAAGTTTATCTTATAGTATATCATATATAACTTTCTGATAAATAATTCACTTTTGTCAGGGAAAAAAAAGAAAGTGGATTCAGTATGTAATTGATCTTGCTTTTGTTGAAAAGCTAGCTAACATGTTAGATATCGTCTGTTTTAATTCTTCTATTTGTTTACTTTCTTATTTTATATGAATTGATCTCAAGCAAAAGCTTCAGCGTTTCTTGATTTATCATCAACATCATGCACTGATTTCTATTAAATCAAGCTTTAACGTCGATCATGATATGGTGACCCAAAACTATGTTCTTGAGCTCTTTCTCCATTCTATCGTTCGGTTTATTCATCCAAGCTATAGCCTTGTGCATGTATATATATGTATAATTCGATTACCAAATTATTTTATTCTTCTTAATTACTTCTTTTTCTTTTTCTTTTTCTCCTGAACTCGATTAGGGTATTCAAGTTTTTGATAATTCAAGGCTTTTAGGCATAGAAAAGAAGCAAAGACCACCAAAAGATGAAGTTTTAAACTGTCCAAGATGCAACTCAATCAACACAAAATTCTGTTACTACAATAACTACAGTTTATCTCAGCCAAGATACTTCTGCAAGACCTGTAGAAGGTATTGGACTAACGGAGGTTCTTTGAGAAATGTTCCTGTGGGGGGAGGTTCAAGAAAGAATCGAAAATCATCCTTGTCGTCGAAAAAAGCAGCTCAAATTCACAGCCCACCAAAAGTTTCACCTCAAAATCCAAATATTCAAGAAAGGCAAACCCTAAATTTGTGCTTTAATCCGTCCACACCTTTTAACAACTTTAACGGGGTGTCACAGTTTGTTGGTCTGCCAGTTTATCTAAATATTCCCCAAAACCCTAATACCTGTGATCAATCAGGGGGATTAATTAGTTCTTTTGCTAACGGTCCCATGCCTATGGCCGATCAGGATACCAACTCGATAATTTACTCATCCGGTTTAGTTTCTACGCAAGAATTTAAGCCATGCTTGAATTTCTCATCAGATTGTGTAGAAAATAGATATGGGAATTTGCAAGGAATTCAAGATCGTGATATCAATGCAAGCTCATCAAAAATTATTCTTCCTTTCGAGGGTTTGAAGGCAAATGAAGAATCGGATCAAGAAAGAGCCGAAGGAGAAGAGAACGGATATATTTGGAATGGAATGCTTGCTGGATTAAGAGGTCCATGGTGAAATCAATATATTTTTACTGATCATTACAATGAAATTTAGATTTACATGCTGTTTTACTTTGGTGGATTTTCCGATGTAATTTCTTTTTTTTATAAAAAAAATCATGTGACTGATAATTGGCACGTGTTTGGGTAATCTTCTTTAACTTTGTTTTTTTTTTTTTATGCTCATTATTATTTTGCTTCTTGTAAAATGGTTTCCTCTGTTTGCCATGCATGAGTTTAGATTTATGGTTTTAAAAAGTATAAAATATATAGAATTTATTCTTTAATCAATTGTAAAGATCATGCTTTTATATATATCATCTGGTTGACAAAAACTTGTGTGAGACGATCTTACAGGTCGTATTTGTGAGACGGATCTCTTATTTGGGTCACCCATGAAAAAATATTACTTTTTAGGCTAAAAGTATTACTTTTTATTGTGAATATGGGTAGGGTTGACCCGTCTCACATATTATGATCCGTGAGACGATCTCATATGAGACCCACTCCAACTGGTTTTTCACGTTTGTAGATGTCGATTTTGACATATATATTCTGAAAATTGCTAGTGCATGCGTATTATATTTTGCTTTTACCTGCTTCTTTGAATGGAAATTCATCTAAATTAAGGAAGCAAGCGAGATGTGGATCGAATGGAGTTTTTACCATATATTGTGAACGATGGCTATGTATTTAGTGGAGTTGATCACAAAAATAACAAAAAGACAGTATAATTTTAAGGAAAAATTGCATTTTTATTTTTTTTCTGTTATGTATGTTTTGCTTCTATGCTATTTTGGTTCTTTATTTTATCAAGTTTCAGACTTAGCTATGTATCTTTTGATTTTTGATAAATTAAGTTTTTTCTTCATTGAAAGTGTGGATATGTTATTACACACATCAACGCCGTATTGGTGGCACATCAAGGACACGTCAGAAAAATGATTAACATTACCCAAAAATATAGCATAATAAGGCCTAGAATTTGACCATAATAGATTTTCAAAATCACAAATAGATAAACATACCAAACTAAAAATGTTTTCCCTGCTTTTTTATTAAAAAATAAAAAAAAAGATTGCTCGGGTGACCATTAATGTAGCTCCGTTGATGTATGTGTGACAAGATCCCATGAAAATGTATCGGTAAGAAAATCAAATTCTTGATTATTGGTCAAACATTCATCTATTCTATTAATTAGGACAGTCATCGAGATAACTAACTCTCGTTTTGCTTGTTCGTTGTCTAAATGTAAACTATTCTCTCCTCAAAACTAAAATCTTTAAGCATGTATCCTATTTTTTTAAAATAAATTCCGTTTAAATAAATATATATAATAAGAATTCCATCAATTTCTATAATTTCCCATCATCATTTTTTCAAATCTATTTTTCATTAAGAAAATTGCCTATAAATAAAATAAGTACAATAATTTTTTAAGCATCGTAGTTTCGTAGGCAAAATATTTTTTGCTCATGAACATATAAAATTAAAAAACACTATTTTGCAAATATTCCTCTCCTTTTCAAAAATAAAAATAAAAAATGATGGGAGCCACTGACATTCAATCTTGCTGGACAATTTATCCAGCCCACTCAGTAAACTCTCTAGATGTTGGCCCATCACAATTCTTATATTTACGCTTCACCTTTAAAAAAAAATTATTATTATTAATAATCATTATTTTAGTTAGAAAAATATATAGATCTTGCGAATTTTTTTCCAGGTTTCCTCTATAAATTATCTTACAACATTAATCCCCCAGGATTTTGCGTTCTGTATGCCAATTGTTTTTCCAATGACATTGCTATGATTTTAATGACGGGTTTCTACGTATCGTTCCAATTTTATCGGATGTCCCGAATGACGGTTTTCTCATTTCCAATTTCCCGTTCATTTTTTTCTTCACATTGATGAATGTATAAAATAAAAAGTTTCCTATTATTGAACCATAAAATGATGTGTTTAGGATACATGTAAAAACTTGCGTGAGACGGTCTCACGGATCGTATTTGTGACGAATCTCTTATTTGGGTCATCCATGAAAAATTATTATTTTTTATGCTAAAAGTATTACTTTTTATTGTGAATATGAGTAGGATTGACCCGTCTCACAGATTATGATCCGTGAGACGGTTTCACAATAGACCTACTCTTTTTACAATTGGGTTGTAATGATTCAACCATTTTATTAAAATTGCATCCATGTATATATGTTATGTCAAACTAAGTTTAAAATATAAAAAAAAAAAATCCAAATAATATTGAGTGAGTCTCATGTGAGACCGTCTCACGGATCATAATCCGTGAGACGGGTCAACCCTACCCATATTCACAATAAAAAGTAATACTCTTAGCATAAAAAGTAATACTTTTTCATGGGTGACCCAAATAAGAGATCCGTCTCACGAATATGACCCGTGAGACCGTCTCACACAAGTTTTTGCCAATAATATTTTGGCATGAGACGAATGGGTAAAACCTCGGGTTAACGCCTCAAGAGCTCATACTTGATTTTTAATTATTTAAATTACTTAGATTTATTTAATTTTATCATCAATTATATATCCAATAATTAATTTTGATAGATAAAAAATAATATCAATTGATATGAAGCCGAGCTCTATCATACCTTGAATCTTGACCGTCAAAAATATGTTCTCTCTATATCGAGCTTGAGTTGTGTTTAATTTCTATGCCTTAACTTTATTATATGCAAATTCGAGTCACTTTGACTGCGTTCGATGCGAAAAATAACATATTGATTGATTATACATTTTCCGAGTGAATTTACCAAATAAGAAGACAGAGACAAATGCAGAGAAGGAATTCATATAACTTTTTAAACAATACAATCAATTTCCTTGCAGATGAAATTATCGGACAAATAACTCATTAATATAATTGTGACTATTCTTGTATGGATGGAGTCAAATGTCAATGGACAGTAGTCGGCTTCTCGTGAGGTTGAAGAGATGCTCATCAGTCTTCCTCAAAAAAAATTTCTAAAAATTTCATATATATATAAATTTGGTAAATTTAATGAATTTCAGTACTCATTGAGCAAATATTACCAATTCAAAAGAGAATTTTTAGACTTGTAATGTTTAGTAAAACATGAAAATATATCCTCTCCGATCTGATCGATGCTCGAGTTGGGATATAGTATAGAAGCTGTTTACGAATAAAATAAAGTATAAGGGTAAAATTTTTTTCTCATACCTTGATAAACAAATGGTAATGGAACAATGGAAATTAACTTCCATGGTGGTGTAGAAGAAGATCTACCACCTTCACATTGGGGAAAGAAGCGTACAAGAGTGATATTGATTCGGCTCAACATGATCATTAACACGTACTTTTAACCTATCCATGTCGATTCGGGTTAGGTTTAGTCGGTTCGGGTTGAGCCAAAAGCAATATCACACCATGTCTACTTCTTCATGAGTCAGTTTTCTCTGAAGGGAGAGATCAGATGATTAAAAGATCTATGGATTGTGCACATGGTGCAATATCTCCTCTATATATATGTGTGTGTCTATATATATATATATATATATATATATATATATATATATAAATATATATATATATATACACCGTTAATTATTAACTAATGCATGAAACATGCATGATAAGTTATAGGGAGAAATTGTGAGCTTCGTCTTATGTTTTTGTATATTTTTTTATTTTGGTACCAATTTTCTTGAACAAGATCCAAGAATCAACTAATAGTCTAGTTTTGGATTTTTTTTGAAAGTTGACATATTTGTTTGTGATGCAATGGCTAACATTATACCAAATCATAAGATGAGAAGAGTAGGTCTCATGTGAGACCGTCTCACGGATCACAATCTGTGAGACGGGTCAATCCTACTCATATTCATAATAAAAAGTAATACTCTTCGCATAAAAAGTAATATTTTTTCATGGATTATCTAAATAAAGATCTGTCTCACAAAATACGACCCGTGAAACCGTCTCACACAAGTTTTTGCCAGATGAGAAATACTCCGGGTTGAGCATAAGATTACCCGTTAAGAGAAAACATAGCTAAGGGTAATATGGAAATTGCACATGATCCGTACGAGATTGCTTAAATTACAACCACATCGAGCCAAACATTAGTTAATCACGTGGAATTAGGTCATGGATTTAATTATTCAAATTCATATATATATATATATATATATATATATATATATATATATATATATATATAATTGTTTCTAAAGTATTAGTGGAGCAATAGTAATTAATGATGGGGTTATGTAAACATTTGAACAGATCTTTAGGTTAATAACAATAAAATCTTTAACCTTTTGGCAAGTAGTAATTTAGCATCGTACGTATATATATCTTTTCGATTGCATATTTGCGTTGTCATAATTAAGAGGAAAAATAGCATTTTTGGTTTTATATATTTATTTTTTTACGAATTTGGTCTTATATGTTGTTAAATTTCAGTTTTAGTCCGCTATCGTTGATTTGTTTGCAATTTTAGCATTTTTCTGACGAGAAGCTGATGTGGCACTAATGCTGCGTTGATTTGTTACCAACATGATGTTGGACGTATGCAATGTCGCATCAACATTCCCATAAAAAAGACTAAAATTGTTAAAAATTTAAATTTATAGGACTAATAATGAAATTTAACATCATAGATGACCATAATCGCAAAAACAAAAAAAACAAAATCAATTTTCCTAATTAATATCCTTAGGAGAGATGGAACATTTTTCAGTTACAACAGAAAAAGTTCAGATTTTTTATGCATATTTTAAAAAAAAAAGAATTTGACTTTTTGTTGATAGATTCTTAATTAAATAATTAGGTTACAATTGGAGTTATGAAATAAGTATACAAATTTAGAAATCCATTAATTTTACAACTACATATTAGCTTTGAATTTTGATACACTTTTAATACTTACTGAAAATAGGTATATTGCATAATTAATATATTATATAACGCATAATTAATTCATTACAATATTTAATTTTAAAATCCATAAGCGTACGCATCGAATCTTATATATAATTAATTACCAGAATTGGATTAATTTAATTTAGTCAACATTAATCCATCATCGATCTATTCTTAAACAGTGAAATCCAGCTGTGACCTTCCTTATCTCATACACAATAGAATCTTTTCCCTTTCATCCCACAATTATTTTCCCAAGAAAAAGAAAAAGATAAGCGATGCAAGGATGGAGGCATTCATCATGCAAGTATCTAATTTATAAAACGATTAATCAAGAGGCTGCGGTAAAGATATCATCTTATATGATCATGAGTAGGTCTATTCTGAGACGGTCTCACGAATCTTTATTTATGAAACAAGTCAATCCAACCGATATTCACAATAAAAAGTAATACTCTTAGCATAAAAAATAATATTTTTTCATAGATGACCCAAATAAGATATATGTCTTACAAAATACGACAGATGAGTCCGTCTCACACAAGTTTTTGTCTATGATCATTTATATAAATACGTGATATCCACAATTAATTCTACGTAAAAATAAAATAAATTAAAATTTTGGGGTATGGTAGTTGTTGGATTCAGCAAAAGGGTAATGTCCATTAACGAGTTGCTAGTGCATTCAAAGGTGAATATTTATTATCATACGTAGAGACCCACTTTCTTCGGTATCTTTGACTAACCAAAAAATCGAACCGAAATTTATCAAAATCAAACCGAACCAACAGTTGCACACCTCTGCTTATTGCTATAAGGGTAACATAAATTTTTCCTATTGCCCTTTAAGGTAAATTGAAATGATTTAATACATTTGAAGGGACAAATATATATTATTATTATTACTAAAAAAAGGAAATAGTTCTCCCCTAATTTGTTTTGGGTGTGAGTTGATTACAAATTATTAGGATTCTAAATGGTGCGAGAGAAGGTAATCCACAGATTCTTAATAATGTCGTTTACCATAAATATTGATGATGAAATAGAGACTCAGACAGTGAGAAATTATATGAATTATTATCATTATTTAATGAATTTGATTAAAACCGACCAAGACAAAAAAGCACCAATCTGTCGGCTTCTATTAATATTCTCCTCTATTAATACCAAGAAATTGATTAGGTCAAGATATATTATAATACACCAAGACAATTAAATCTGCCGCCGGGAATCAGGTCAACATATTATCACTCCTTCTAATCATTCTAGTAATGATGAAGCTTTTGCCTAAATGTAATTAAACTAACCAGATTCCATTACTTATTTATAAGTAATAAGAGAAGCGCAAATTACTCTTTTAAAAGTCAAGTATGTTATACAAAACTTGCTCAGTGTAATTTACCTATCTAATATGATTTGCAAGTTATTATGTTAGTACGAGATTTACCCAAATACAGATCGGAAAATAGAAGTTGTGAGTTTTTTAAAAAAAGAAGACCATCCAACCGTAATTGCCAATGCTTTGTATCATCACATCAAATGGCCATGTCTTTTTACTTTTCATCAAATTCGCTGAATGTGATAAGTAACTATTTTTCAATGCAAATTCCACATTTTTCTTGCTTTTAGTAAATTCTTGGGATGTATAACAAACTAAATAAGCCATATTAGGTGCTAAATTATTACTTTGATCACTTAAAGTTGAATGGGTGCCCCGCACGTTGGGTAAGGCAAATCTGAAGAGAGAACACAAAATATATTTGACAATCAAATTGGCAAGTAATTCTATCCACATTAAGCACATTTCATTGCCCATATTCATTCATCTAACCAAAGACTTTGAAGATCGATCCAAATGGTATTTCACACATATAGATAAATGAAAAGTACATTCAATTTTAAAAAAAAAAAATTAAAATTATTTGACACAGGAGTCATTCATCAACACCTTCTAACAGACCACCGGTTTAAGTATCACCAAAATCTTGCAAAAACATTTAGGCCAAAAGTCACTGAAAGGCACATGTACAAAGTATGTTCAAACTATACAAAGAATGTGTCCTGCAGTAAAGATTAAACCAATTTATAATAAATACTAACGGAAAAATGTCTTCGTTCTATAAGAAAGCGAGATCTTAGTCTTACAAGCGAACTTCAGATGGTAGAATCAAATAAAATGCCAGGAGGCGATATATGTCCATGCATTCACAAGTTGAATCAAGACGGTTTTTCGAGCCGGTACATTGTAATTTCTTGTTGTTTGAAGTACCGACGGTCCTCTTCATCAACAAGAACTAGGTTCAAATAGTACTTCACACTAAATTTGTTGTTGATGTTTCGATATGTAGGAGTTAGCTCATACGGGCTTAGGAACAATCTAACCGGAATTGATTCACCTGTCAATCAAAATAGTGTTCGAGATGTAAATCATCTTATTTTTCAAATGGCAAAATCATTACAGGTTGTGAACTTCAAAAGGTTATCTAATTTAAGGACCTAAAAAGGGAGGTACATGCGTGGTTACTCTTTATCAACAAATTTGTATATGAATTGCAGCATAAAAAGAATTCTTTTTATACCTCTGACTGGAGTACCATCCATCAGTTCAAACTTGGCAAGTGTCTCTGTCTCTACATGGGTGTTTGTCCCTGATCCTGTTGATTCTCGGCGTCTAATCTCAAGATCCATGTTTTTAATCTTGATTCTCACAAGAAGGAAGTATATTTTCCCTATGATGACATCTTTCAGATGATACCTAGATATTTCAAATTCCAAGTTACAATCCATTAACATGCCACAAATATAATTCAAATGCAATTCTACTTACACCAGAATTCAGAAGCGTAATAATTTTGGGTGACATACGTAATTGAAGTTAAAAGTCATAACATGATTTGTAACTCACTTGCTCTTATTGTACTCGAACTCAATATGAAGACAGTCTTCAATTCCAACTTCCATCTACATATAGAAGATCACATCTTAAGAGAACATATTATAGCGATACCTTGCATAGATGCATCAGAAATCACCAGGTAACACCAATGGAATAAAAATTACTGTAAAGAACAATACCTTGATACTATTATTGATAGATGGAGAAGGGCTACAGTTCCGAACCTGATCCATAGAAAACAGAAGACCAAATTAAGTGATTGGGCAGATTGCAGTAATTGAAGCTTATTAGGGGCAAACATTTGAAGTTATGAGCGCCAACAAAAAGGAAAGCCCAACACATGGATCTTAGAAGGAAAACATGAAAAATTGAAGACTGAATCCTGCCATAACGGCTCCTTCAATCTGATTATAAGATGGTAAAAATTATGAGTAAGCATGGAGTGCAAGAGAGGCCAAAAACCGAAATGTATTTTAAGCATCTTCAAGGTAAAGTAGCAATAAGCAGTGAAGAATTTAAAGAATCTAACAGTTGCAAGAGGTGCAATTATGTGAGAATCAGTCTTTCATGCGGCAGCGAGCAGTGAAGGATTTTAACCATCTAACAGTTGCAAGAGGCGTGACTGTATGAAAATCAGTCTTTCATGCAGCAAGACTATCCTTGTATTGACAAGTAGAGATAAAGTAGTCGGTGTTGAAATGACGAACATATTCATATAATTATGCATCTTTGGTTCATCGACCTCTACACAGACTAAGGTCAGCACAAAATAACCAGGCAATGGCCTCAACAATGGTAATTACTTCATACAGATTGCATCTCTATAAATTATTTATCATAAAACACGACTAGAGGGAAACATGGACATCAATGCATTTCCTTCAACATCAGGGAATTTTGCACGGACAGTGTTAATGTTTCTTCATTAAGCAATTGAGTTTTAATGTTACCACAAAGTCCTGGTATTCCACAATGCTACCAGCATAGCCCCGACTTATGGTCACTTTGAGGACATACCTAAAAGCATAGAATCCCTAAGTTAGGCTGTAATTTAATAGTTGAAACTAGAAACAAGTTACACAGTATAAAGATAATGTTGATTTATGTGGAAAATGTAACAGTGACAGTTTTCTATGAAATTCACACCAGCATTATAACTTCTTGAAGGATACTCACTACATGATAAGCAAACAAGTGTCCCACTGCCATTAAACTAAGTGAAACCGAATTTAACAGAGCTCATTTTGTAAATACCAAAAGCACATTTTATACCTCCCCCAACAGAAAGAGAAACTATTGAAGTGATGCCATTGATTTGTAATAACATGAGCAACATGCCATAAGGAACTATTTAATACGAAACTAGTAACTCACCTAAGCCGCACATTAACCCCGTTATAAGTCTCGTATGGCATCTCTACAGTCGAAAATTCAAAAGGAAATGTTTTCCGCTCATATATTTCTCCAGGAACATCCAGTTCACGAACTAGAGGAAAAGAAGAACGCATGTCAGAACTACTGTGCAGAGGATAGCCTTGCTTACGTGGATGGGAAATTACGCCATGAAGCTGCAATATGCTAGGTGTTCTAAATGGGCTTTTATAGCAAAGAATTGAGAAAATTAATTGATCACCACAAACCATTGCCTACTGCGATGCAAAAAAGTTGGCAGGTGTTGTAAATAAAAAAAACATGGGAATGCAGCACATAGCCAAATTTGCACTTACCCAATGACGTGAAATCATAGAAGTTGCTTTTGTCAAAGTACATTTCTGCAAAGGAAATCAATGGTAAGAAACTGCAACAAGAGGAAAAGGGATAGTGATGAATACTATCCAGTATGCAGAAAGAATCAGCACATGTGTAATTCAATCTTTCTATATGCTTTGATAATGTCTGTCCATATGAATTCTAAAATTATATTTCGAGTAGTAACTATGTATACAACTCAGAAATCCAAACACATAATAGAAGTAAAACCAACTCTATAGCTACTGAATTAAGTGCACAACATATGAGCAGAGAAATACCTATCTGACCAAGAAGCTCAACTTTAATTCCATTGTGTTCTACCTTCTTCCCTGGCAATGGTTCGACTGAAATCTGCAGAACAGTGCACGGATATGCATGGGCAGCATGGCTAAACAGTATGTCATATATTTGTATATAAAACTGAAAAAAAAACTTCTAGATATATGGTAGAATCATTATCAATGACCTAAAACACAACAATACCTGGCCACTGATGTTCTCTTGACTTTGAAAGAGAGGTACCATAATAGTTTGTCCATTTTCTTTCTTCAAAGGGACCTATTATATTATACAAATAAAATGGAGGAAAAATGCAAGGTTGAGAATAAGCAATAAAAACTCGACAGGCAGATCTCACATAAATATAGCAACCAAATGTCTTTGGAAGTAACAACATCACTATTTCTTGAATAATAACAAAAAACAGGCATATAGAAGGGACATTGTAGCATCTGATGCTAAACTATCGATTGTTCTCATAAAATAATGTGACAAACACATACCCGTGTCAGGGTTGTTGAGAACATAATGAACACTTTTAGAAACAAACTACCGAATACAAAAAAACTAAAATGACATCCCAGATAGATTCAATCTAGGTGGATTGGTGTGTTGATCCCACGAACGAATTACAAAAAGGTTCAATAATTTGATCAAACGAAGAAACAAAACCTGCTTTCGGGATTTCCCATCTGAAAACACAACGGAAATGTGGCATGCTGTCTTAAAAGCTCCAATTATGTAATTCTGGGGGACATATAATGTAAAAATTAACACGATAAAAATAGAAACCCTCAAAAATCATTCTAATAAGTTTTGACGATTAACCATATCTGAGATTTAAACCCTGACGACTGAGCCAACCGAAACACCTGTCTGAAAACACCTGCAACATATTGCATCCACAATAACAATCTCCGGTTATTACTACATATGAACAATTACGAAAAATCCAACCCAACAAAACATTGAGGCCACTATATGAGCTGAAAATGCAATGTCTTGCGTGAAATGACAACAGAAATTGCGATTTTAAAAACCCTAAACGATCAGTTCTTTCGATTTCAAATCCATTAACCAAACCATTCGACTGGTAAATAAAATCAACCATGCGTAGTAACTTACTTGGAAGTGTATATACGAGATTTTGAAGAAAATCGCAGGTGATTGACAACGATCGTCGATGAGAAATGCGATGGGTAGAGAAAATAACTCGAAGTCCAAAGCCAGCCAGAAACTTTGATTTTTTAATTGTTTAGTGAAATTACTCGAAGTCCAAAAACTTGATTAATTTCAAGAAGAAATTACAGGTGACATTTAAAAAACGTAAAGTTTTTTTTTAATTTATTTTATAAAAAAAACTCAATAAATTAACTCTCTAAATATAAACTCAATAATAAATCTCAATTTATAGGGTGTACAGGATATAACGAAATGGATAAATGTTTATTATATCCCAAAAAAATTTCAGGAAGACTGATCAAAATGTGATAAAGTTTAAATTATGATTAACCACTTATTTGATCTTACTATATATATAAATAAGAAAAATTGAAAATAGTCTAATATATAAAATTGTGATCTTTTTTATTATTTTTATTTTAGTATATATATAATATTATGTCAACGAAAAAGTACCTGATTTTTATAACAAATCGGAGTAAAGTAACAAGACAGCAGGAGGCAGGGAAGTCACATCCACAAAGATTGTAGTGAATTTTCGAAAATAAACAGCTTCGCGGGGCTCTTAGCCTTGGTTCCTCTTAGAAAGGTACCCTTCTCTTATTGGATTCGAAACTTGAACTCGGCTTGTGTTCTTTGAAACTTTAAGAAAATTTCCAATCACAGCTGATCCGAGATGTTCAACTCAGCAGATTTTACTTTGATTTCAACATGACTTACGTGGGAGCAGGAATGATTTGCTCAGCTCCCATATAGTGATTCGTCCTTGCTATTCGGAGATGTTCTTTCTTGGAGACTCATGTGGCCGTTGATAAGCGAAAAGAAGGGAGATTGGTTCCCTCAAAATCTCGAAGAAAGCAGTATGAAGAGCCACAATGGTTACAAAGTAAAGCACTCATTTGGTTTATCAGGTGTCACTTGCTTCTGCTTAAAATTGAAATATTTGTGTCATGTTAGCCAAGGCATCGACAGCGCAATCAGGTGCATTGTTGCTCCATTTACGTTCTTACTCTACAAAGCATTCGACATGGGAAATGTAGACGGAGACTGCAAGTGTCCTTACGCTTTAATATACCGAAACACGGTGATTCTTGGTGTGGAAGGGTTCTCTGCACTTCAACACCATTACTTGCAGATGTGTTATGTTTTCTTCTCTTTCGCGATTCTGGCTAAGCTTTTGAGAGACGTCGCACCCGAGAGGTTCAGAAAATGGGTTCCTCTCCCAATGGCAATGGCCGTACCGTTCCTCGTTGGGGCATATTTCGCCATCGATATATGTGTAGGGAGCTTGGTGGTGTTTGTTCGGGGTACGCTAATTCATTGGTTCCTGCCGTTGCTTCTAGTTTGATTTGCGGGGGTGGATTGTATTGGAATTTTGATGCTTAATGAATTAAAATTAAGCAAATAAATCAATGTGTTTGATTTGGAAAAATTCGAAACGAAGAACGAAGCTTAATGAACGAATATTAAGTTCGATGGTTCTGAATAAAACTCGAGAAGAGTTCATCAAATGTTTGAAAGAAATATAAACGAGTAGTCGGAACATGTAAGGGACGAAAATCGAAGAAGAAGAAGAAGAAATCGCGTGTACAGTAGCCGGGGCGCACTCGCGCGCGAGCGGGTGCCTGCAGGTCTTCGTGTCCCTTCGAATTTTCTGATATCTTTTCATTCCCTTGGCATTGTTCGAAGAGTGTGGTCAGTTACAATGGTCAAGGGACATCTCTATGAATGAAACATCATGTCTTTTAACATGAAAAACATTAAATGCTTTATATTTTTAAAAATCAAATTACATAACATATCATATGCATATTGTCTTCTTCCTTCTTCAACAAGAGAAAGTTTATCCATTTCTTTGTGAAAGAACTTGAATATTTGAGTGCTCATTATTCAAGAGTTGTAGTTGTATCTTGAGAGAAGATTGTCACAAACCTTTAGCACATTGTAAGAGGCAAATTCTTCTTAAGGAGAAAGTGTTCAACACTTGCCTCTATAAAGCCATTCATTTGTTTTCTTCTTGTTTATCCTCTCATATTTGAATACCACAAACAACAGATTGTGGGTTCTTCTTCATCGATTCTGGCTTTAGCCAAGATCAATCCTCCGATTTGCATTTACTTTTCGCCTTGGAGATTAATTGATTTTAGAAACAAGAGAACATGAAACTAGGCTAGTGGTAAAATGTAGTTGATAGATTGTTTTCGGTTCTAATTTAGTTTGTAAATTGAAAAAATCATAGTAAAATATGATTCCTATCCAAGTAAAATATTTGGTAAAGTAAATCGATGACATGTTAAAAGGAGATCAAACTCTTTCCATCGATTGGTTAGATGCTATTGGAAAATCCACATGTTTTCGGGGTGTTTAAGTAATTATTATATGTATTATAATAGCATTTAATAGTTTTAGATATTAAATTTAATAATTCATATCATATATTATTTAATAAATATAAAATTCTAAGATTAGTCATACATCAGTAATAAATTCAAAATTATGTCTCTTGTGAGATGATATCACAAATCTTTATTTATGAGACGAGTCAATCCTACCGATATTCACAATAAAAAGTAATACTCTAAGCATAAAAAGTAATGAGTGAGTCTCATGTGAGACTGTCTCACGGATCTTAATCTGTGAGACAGATCAACCCTATCCATATTCACAATAAAAAGTAAGACTCTTAGCATAAAAAATAATACTTTTTCATAGATGACCCAAATAAGAGATACGTCTCACAAATACGACCCGTGAAACCGTCTCACACAAGTTTTTGCCAAAAGTAATATATTTTTATGGATAACCCAAATAAGATATTCGTCTCACATAATTTTTTGTCTAAAATCAATAGTGTGATCTAATGTATAATTTCCAAATTAGTTGAAAAAAACACAATTTTCAGAGATTTCAACCACTTCCCAAACGTGTTCCCACAAAAATTAGATTTTCATAGGATTGGGATTTAACAGCAGTTTTACCGAACCACGACATTGATTGCTTGACCGAAAATGAATCAAAGTCTCACTTGGCGCCTGTATTTTATACTTTCTTTTTCACACATACATTGTGTGTATTATATTTATATAATATAATACGAATATATAAACGTTTACCATAAAAAATAATCTAAAGATATAAAGTTGACAAATTTTGCTGGTTCACTAGTTTTGGGCACACGTAATTAGACTGATAGGACTTTATGACTAATTTATTTATTTTTTATTTTTCAAAATTTGACCTCTATTTATTATTATTTGATGAAACACAAAAATTGTAATAATATGGGAAAACTGCAGTTTTGATCTGATAATTTTGTCGTTTTATGATTTTGGTCTTTTATGTCAACAAATTTTAATTTTAATCTTGAATTTTTTAGTTTTTGGAATTTAATACTTTTTTCACGAGAGTACAGGTACTTATGAAACAACATTTTCGTCACGTCCAGAAAAAAATTAAAATTATCTACCAAAATTATAAATAAACAAATATAATATATAAAAAAAACACGTTTTCCAATAACATGTGAGACACATCCCCTATATTCTTTACAAATGAATATAACATGTGAGACACATCCCCTATATTCTTTACAAATGAATTAGTTAGAATAGTTATCCAAAAATTAAATCATGTAATGATTTTAGTTGCATCATGCGACTTAATTTTTCATTTAGTGTATAATCATATGAGTAGGTCTTTTCTAAGACGGTTTCACGAATTTTTATTAATGAGACGAGTCAATCTTACCGATATTCACAATAAAAAATAATATTTTTTCATGGATGACTACAATAAGATATCTGTCTCCAAAAATACAACATATGAGACCGTCTCACACAAGTTTTGCCTAATCCATACATTAAGTTAGAAAAAATTTGGCCTTTTGCACGCCAACTTTTATGTTCCAATTTCTACCCATCTGTGCCGGTATGCTTCATTTCATGCTTTCTTACCACCACAACTTGTTTGCCTCCGGGCTCTTTCTCATCGTCCAGAGATTTTACTAAAGCATTAGGGACTTAAATAAATATAAATTATATAATTTAATTTAAATGAAAATATTAAAGTTTGGATATATACATTAGGTACCAAAATCTACGTTACTCCAGATGAATTACACTTCATCTAAAATCACTCGATTACAAGGATCCTACGTATTTTCATGAGGCTATTCTCTTATTTTGAAATCCAAATTTTGAAATTTTGTCGCACTGTATCTCACGTAGCATAGAAAAATCTTAAATTTGGTTTGATCTTATTATATAAAAAAAATCACATCCCTCTCAAAAAAAAAAAAAAACAAACAAACAACAAGCTGTGGAGTATATTATGTTTTAAGCATTAATTGACTATAAACTATGTAGTTTTTTTTATTCCTAAACTATGAGGTGGGTAGAAGTCGAACTCGAGCCACTATATATATACATGGGAAAGAGAGTGAAGGGCTAAAGCCGATCTCGACTATAAACTCTATTTTACTAAAAGGAAACAAATATATCTTCCATTTTTAACAATAAACAAAATAATACAGATTTTTAAAAGAGAAAGTTGGTGAAAAATCCTCAATCAAAATATTTTTTTGGGTTTATTTCTTACCCAAAAAATTGTGATATTATGTCATACAAAATATGATATACTTCAAGTGGAAATATGGTATTAAAAAATTATAATAAACACTAAAAAAATACCCAGGACGGAAGGTCAATTTCTCGTTTTTAAAACGGTGGGCAAAAACTTGGTAATTTCAGCCAAATTCAGGGTCATTTTTATCTCCATCACTCCTACAATTTATAAATGACCTGGATCGTGGTGGCAAAATCCCTACGAGCTCTGCCTCTCCCCCTCGCTCTCTCTTCGTAAGTTTATTTTCTTTCTAACATTGATTGCTTCAGATGTTAATACGAAGATCATTTCCAGTTTACATGATTGTCAACGATTTCTGTGATCTTTTTTTTAAGTATATTTGGTGATTGGTGATTTTTTATTTTTTTTGGCGCAGCTAGGTGTGGTGAAAAAATGGCGGCGAATTTGAAAACTTACACGTTTGATGAGGTAGAGAAGCACAACAAGTTAGAGGATTGCTGGCTTATTGTCCACGGCAAGGTCTGGATCTCTTCTCTTCTCTTCTCTTCTCCCCGTTTGTTTGCTTGAATTTCTCTTTTGATTGAGGATCGGAGAAGTCAACGAGTGATACTCGATTGATTTTATTAAGATCTTGCGTTCCACATGTTGAATTCGAAGCTTTGATTCTGATTTCTGAAATTAATCTGCGTTTCAAGCCTCTTCGTAACGGTTGGTGTAGAATTTTCAAATCGAAAGCGAAATTTGATTTTGTATGTTCTTCATAAGTAAAGTCAACGGGTTGCAACTTCGAGTTGCTTAAATTCATGATCCCAAGACAGAATTCGGAACAATAGCTGGGCAATATATAATAGGCCTGTATTTCTCTTGTTTTCTTGGCACAAATTTGCCTGGAAATGTCGTACAATTCCAAATTTTCTTTCAACTAATAATGAATCATCCTTATCAGGTGTATGATGTGAGCCCATTCATAGAAGAACATCCTGGAGGCGAAGAAGTCATGCTATCATCTACAGGTAAAGTTGTAATAATCCAACATCCCCATGTCCGTTTAATTTTATATGGATCACCGTCTTTGATTAATGAACTTGATTTGCTTGGGAAATCAAACACCCTCTACGAAGAAAAACTCTTCCTCTCCTCCAAAAATCATCCAAATTTGTGGTCTGTTGGCAGGAAAAGATGCAACCAGTGACTATGAAGATATTGGGCATAGTGAGTACGCCAAGGATTTGATGAAAAACTATATTATCGGGCAAATAGACATGTCCACTGTGCCTTCGAAACGCCATTACCTTCCTCCAGTGTCTGCGTACGAATCGAGCAAGAATTCCTCGTTTGTAGTCAAGATTTTGCAGATATTGGTGCCTCTGTTCATTTTGGCATTTGCCTATGCACAATATTCCAAACAGAAATAAGTCTTACACACGGAAGATAGAATGTTTTTTGTCGTCATGGCTTCTTTCCTTTATATTTTGAAATGTAATAATATTTAACTGGTTTGTGTAAAACACTTGGGCTGCGTGTTATCTGCATTAAAAAATGGTTGGAAATAAAATTTGAGAAATGCTTACATGTTCTTTTGAGATTATAAAACTACACTAATTTATATTTTATTTGGACGTTTGTCATGTATTAATACTTATTTAATAATACCAAATAATTTATATTTTATTTGGACGTTTGCTCAATTATTATTATTTTTAAAATTAAAATATGTATGAGCGCTGCATATGTGCTGTGAGCGCTGCATATGTGCTGTGTAATAAAATTAAATCAAAATATAGTTTCAAACGCTAATATATGTGATCGGCTTTCAAAATTTTTTTAGTAGTTCTTCTTTTACACGGTCTCACGAATTTTTATCTGTGAGACAGGTCAACCTTACCGATATTTACAATAAAAAATAATACTCTTAGCATAAAAAGTAGAGTGAGTCTCATGTCAGACCGTGGTCCTTAGACGGATATTCCTAAAAATAATACTTTCAGCTTTTTAGGTAACCTAAATAAGAGATTTTCATCTTGATTACACCCAAAAAAATTTTTCTCACAAAAAGGTCTGAAATCTTCTCACATAAATTTTTGTCAGATCTTTTTATTGACTAGTAAACTTTGAAAAAGCCCTGGATAATATATCTAGATATTCATAATGAGAATAAATTACGTGGACGCAATCACTTTTATTATGATCCAGAAAATCGCTGTTACCCTATCTATGCCGTTAACAATCGTAATTGATTAGGGGATTCACACTGGTTATCCGCGAATTTCCCCATGTAATCTTATTATTTTTATTTTATGCCGATGAAATCAACTATCGCAGTCATTCGATTTATATTGAGTAAATGATTAAGTTAATGTATTGTTTTTCAAATAAAGTTAGTCAGATAAATTATATTGTTATGATATGATTATTTGATAAAATGTTAATAGAAGAATAAAACTCATGAACATTGATTAAACGCGCACGTTTTTCATTATATCGGACAAACATGATGCCTCTTGATCTTATTATTTTCTACAGTCCATTTGACTGTAATGTTATCTCCTCCATTATTAGCACAAAAAATCAAATTAGAAAATGGTGGTCAGTTATGTCGCCTGTGGCTGACAAGCTTGAGAGTCAAAACAAACATGATGCTCAAGTTTCTTGGAACTAGGTATGTACACAACACATGTAGCATAGTATACTATGTACAAGATTGAATGCTTACACTTTTATTAAAAATTACGGTTAATATAAATGATATAAAAAATCAAACCTCATATTCGATTGCTCTGTTAGCATAAATATTTATTGCACTCCAATAGTTTATTTTTCAATATTTTTCATTCTCTGCAATTAAGATGAATCGAATACGTGAAATCGGCTCTGATAGCAATGCAAGACCAAACACTATATCTAATGGTAATAGTACAAATCAAATCTTTTAAACCCTGATACTATAAGGCTAAACAAAAAAAGGTAATTATATTAATTCTTTGATCTTTATTAATAACAGCTATGTTTAATAAAATCTTTAGTATTGTTAGAGATGCAAAATTAAAAAATTAGCCAAAATAAAAGGGAAGATGCATACGAGCAGAGATAAGTTAGTTCATTCTTGGATTCGACAGATTTCTTCATTTTGTCTACATTGTCCAAATGAATACTTGAATTTACAATGCGACCCAATCAGATTTAATTTTATTAAGGTTAAATCTAAAAATATTTTGCAGACGACATTAACCTACTGTTTAAGCATAATATATATCATGTACATGTCTTTCTACACAGTGCAAATTGTTTTTTTTTTTTTTCCATTTTTATTAAATTATTTTATCTATTATAAGTTCTTGAAAAATATGATTCTTTGAGTAACAATTTTAAAGTTAATTCACAAGTTTCAATACAGTTATTATTCTTAATTTATAGTTCTCACCACTTCCAAAACAAGTATATATTTATATTTTAACATAAATACATTAAGTTTTAAATTTTAATAAATCCCATGAAATTTTAAAAAAAATTAATCAATTAATCAAACATGATCTAATATGTCATGATATTGACAATCAATAATATAACCAAATATATATTATATTATTCTAAAAAAATAATCTATATTTTAAAAATATAATCTCGAAAAAATTATTGCTTCAGAGACAAAGAAGGATTTAAGATTGAGGAGTGGAAGAGTTTACGTTGGTGTCTCGGGCCTTCTTGAATGTATACGTGGAGAAAACAAAAACCCTAAACGGCTTCATATAAATACCAATCCACGAACAACCGTGGAGGTTCACGCTACACAACACGACTAGCGAAAAATGCAGATCTTTGTAAAAACTCTAACTGGGAAGACAATAACGCTTGAGGTTGAATCGAGCGATACCATCGACAATGTTAAGGCCAAGATCCAGGACAAGGAAGGTATTTTCTCATTTTTTTTCAATTTAATCGATCATTTTCTTTGTTGTTCAGATTATTTGTTGATGTTTTTGTTTGAATTTATTACATTCAGGAATCCCACCTGACCAGCAGCGTTTAATTTTCGCCGGGAAACAACTCGAGGATGGCCGGACTCTAGCTGATTACAACATTCAAAAAGGTTTCCTTAAGTTTTCTTTTTCATATTTAATTCGGTTTAGTTATTTTGTTTTATAGATTTATGTATATATACTCTATTGATGTTGCAGAATCGACTCTGCATCTGGTTCTGAGGCTTAGGGGTGGAATTATTGAACCTTCGCTTATGGCATTGGCTAGAAAGTACAACCAGGACAAGATGATTTGCCGCAAGTAATTTTCTTATTAAGTTTCAGTCTGAGTCTTTTTCATGTCAATTCCATTGCTTTCACTAAACAGTTGGACAGAAAATGTGACTTTATCATGTAACGGAGGAGAGATCAAGTATATGCTAATTCATAGATTGGATGATGCCCTTGTATCACAGATTTATTTATTTATTTACTTTAGTTATATTTGTTTTGTGATGTTCTTGAAGATGTTATGCCCGTTTGCACCCTCGTGCCGTCAACTGCAGGAAGAAGAAATGTGGACACAGCAACCAGGTATGGAGATGTGATTTTTAATTGGTGCTTGTTTTGATATATTCAAATCAGTTGTTTGTGGTGAATTTATATGCTTATTGTGATTTGTTTAATTTTTGTCATGCAGTTAAGGCCGAAGAAGAAGATTAAGTAGAGAAGGGATGTTTATATATTTACTTGCTTGTGCTAGTTTCCAGTGGAATTCGTGTTGTAGCTTTTGGCGATTAACATTTTTTAAATTTGTAACGGTGACCCTTCAGTGATTTCATGGATTTGGACGATGTTATACTGTTGTTAATTATGATACCACTGATATTTTGAATGCAACATGGTAATCTTTAGTCTATTTTCAATGTATGGAGCTCTGTGATTTTGAAATCATCAAGTTTCTTACTTTTGAATGCAGCATGGTGCTCTTTGGTCTATTTTCAATGTATTGAGCTCTGTGATTTTGAGATCTTCGAGTTTCTTGCTTTGGAATCGAGTAATGGTGTTTTGCGCCAGTTCTGATTCCAAAGGTGTTTTGTTATTTTTGGTCCAATTTCAATTTATTAAGCTATGTGATTTTGAGATCTCCAGGTTTCTTGTTTCGGATTCGATTAAAGTGTTATTGGTTTTTACTAAAGCTAGTTTGTTCAGTCGGTTCCATTCTTTAATTAGATAAAAAAAAGGCCGTTATTTCTACCTTAAGGACAGTCACATGTACGATGTACACCTATACTTGGACTCGATGATCCAAGATATAAATGTCTTATTTCGTTCTCGAGAGAGCGTGATTGCAACAATTACCTTCATTTTTGTCGTAATCATGGGATCTTGATGCTGGTTTTGATTTAATCAATTTCCGGTGATTTTGCTGTTTTTGAAGAAAAATTGAGGTCATGGGTCGATTCATAACCTCTTGTTTTCAGGTTCTGTACTCCGACTAATGTGTTATGCCTCGATAAATAAGATATAAGAGGAACACCGACGGAATGTGATATGTCATTCCAACCATATACAGTATAAGATCCACCTCTGGTTGTAATCCATATATTCTTGCTATTTCACTGGCCGGTGCATTCACAGCCTTTAATAGCTTTGTTTTACACAGTGGAGTTGACAGTCCAGGCGGAGTACTTGATTCCACGTGAAATAAGTAGATCCCCAATTGGGTTCCATTGGTGGCGTTGGAGTGATGCGTCTGTTTTCTGGTTGCTTGCTTTGCTTGAGGTTCTCCCGATGGTTTGAGATCATAATATTCTTCTTTTTTGGTTGATTTAGGTTCCGAGAAACATGTATTCCCGCCGTTTTCATGTTGATTCAGGGTTATTTTAATTTAAAGTTTTTTTATTTATTTATCTTAAAAATAATTCATATTACATCATATTTAAATACTTTGAAAGGACAGAAAATTATAGAGAAGAGTTGAATAGTTCAATATACTTCCAAATAAGATAATATCTACAGAAATTTGTTTCCAAAAGTTTATTATATATATATTTTGGAAACATGTATAAGCATACTCCGCATATTTATGTTTCATAATAATTCGTGTGGTAAAATCCTTTAAAATAAAAACAAAAACACCATTGAATCCCGAAATGTGTGGGAGCCAATTCTGTGTTTTCTTTCTTCTACTGCCGAGAAACGTATCCTCATCGTTGAGGCAAAGGAAAGGGGAGGGGAAGAAACAAATACTCCATAAAAAGCAATTTAGTTCCTCTCTCTCTTCGTCTCATCCATTCGCCGCCGCTGACGTATGTTACAGTTTTCCTCATCAATCAGCAAAAGATTCTCAATGTAAGGATTCACATTTTCCTTTGTTGTATATTTGAAGAAGGTGGTTTTTTCTGCAAATTATGCTGTGTTCAGACCTGATCGTGGCGACAGATCCATCAATATCGTTGTTACTCACATCGCTGCTGCGACTGCCGACGCACAACCGCCGCTGGCGCTGCAGCTGCCGCCTTTTGTCTCCGATCTATGAGAAAGTTTACCTATTCCTCTTATCAATTTGGCCTGGATTTCCCTCCACCGCCGCTTCTCTCGCCTTTACCATCTCCATCCGCGCAACCCATTTTCCCGGATCTCATTGCTCGTGAGATTTTTCTCTTCAGTTCGGTACCCACTGCCAAAGCCATTTTCGATTTTGCGACATTATCGTTTATAGCTTGCCTGCTCCTCCTCTCTCTCTTTGCTTTTTCTTTTGTTTTCCATCTCCGCCTCAGATCTCGCCACTTGCCCCATTTACGGAAATTCAATTCTCTCTGGACCGTGCGGTTGCTTCTCGTGTTATTGGCGGCATTCTGGGCACTTAACGAAATTTTACGGCTACCATTTGTTCGTAGGAAGTACTTTTACCCATTTTTGCCTCCAATTTCCCTGCAACAACAAGCCAATATATGTAAAGTTCACGTCGTTCTCTCCCTTGGATTATTCGAACCCGGATTCTTGATTACCCTTCTCTTCTTGGTCAATGTTTCAATCAAGAACAGAAACCAATCACAAATTTGGGTCCTTGTATCTATTTTCGCAGCATGTACGCCCATAGCACTGCTGCAGACATTTTTTGTCCATTTCTGGCCAGTGGAAACCAAATTGTCGAAATTCTTACACGGCAGCTCCGTACTTTCAAACGATAATAACGGGAATAGAACCGTGCTCTGCACATACCCTTTCTTCAGCTGTGTCGTATTTTCAGCATTTGCGATAGGTTATGTTATGGTTTTTTTGTTATCATGTTGGCGGGTCCTGTCATTTGTGATCAACAAGAGCATCAGACGTCGAATCAATACCCTGTCCACGATGATTATGGTAGCACTTCCGCTGCAGATTCTTTGTCTCAGCCTGTCCTGGCTGTGGATGCCTGAGTATGTAGCCTACGGCTGTGTTGTCCTGGCCATGTTTGTTGGCGTGACGTGCTGTATGGTGGTGGGGGAGGTCATCTTGGTCATCCAGCCCATCACGGATGCGTTGGCCGCCGGAGGAAGCTTTTCACAATGTGATTCCAGTGGTGTTTCGTGTAAGGCATCGGAAGCTCGGGATACTAACCAGTTGCGATGAGATTCACTGCGTAATTGACGGAACGGACCCGTGCTTCTACTTGCATGGAATTGAGGGGTAGTAGTATGGTCAATTAAACTAAAAGGCCTTGGGTTTTCATCGACATTGAGGTTAATTTCGTTATTTCAGCAACATTTGTTGTGAAAAGGGCAAAGCCGTAAGTTCACTTGTTTTGTTTTTGGTCGTATTTTTTTTCTTGATTGATTCAATACCAAACAATATTTGAATACGTGAATGGGACTGTTGAAATTTTTCTGAAGTTTTACCGTTTATTCGCGTGACATGCAATATAAAATAAATTAATATATATAAAAAACAAAAACTTGTGTGAGACGGTTTCACAGATAGTAGTTTGTGAGACAGATCTCTATTTGGGTTATCCATGAAAAAATATTACCTTTTATTGTAAATATCGATAGAGTTGATCCGTCTCACAGATAAAGATTCGTGAGACCGTTTCACAAGATACCTACTCATATAAAATAAAAATTATTCCTAAATTCGAGTGATATTATATTTATAAGAACAATGTTTCGGGATACTAATCATCAAATCTAAAGAAATAAAGATATAGGAAATAATAGTTACTATTTATGTGTGCTTTCTATTTTATAATGTAGAATATAACAACAATGTGAGGGAAATTTGGAGTAAATATGACTTGTCTAGAGCACATTGACATACACACACCCAAAAGGCTCTCGTGTGGCCCCACCCGTCGTACCAAAAAAATAAAATTAATCATATATATCAATAAAAAATCATATTTATTATTATTTTAATTTAATCAACACAAAATTATTTTCAATTTAAAATAGTAGTTCGATTTAAAAAATAAATTTTGTTTAGAATTTTTTGTCAAATTTGAAGATTTTTTAGTAAGATAAAAAAAATAATTATGAAATAAAATATTTTAATGTCTTTTAAAATAATTATTTTAAAATTCTCAAACTTAGTAAAGAAATATATCCTTAAAAAATATCATTCAATTTTTTAAATAAAATATACATCATGTCCGTCCTCATCATGCTCGCAATTATATATGTTGACTTTGAAAATTACACATGTATCCTCGTAATTTTTTATATACCTTATAGTTACTACTTCTCATTCATCATATTAAAGAGTAAGAAAATGTTAAAAAAAATAATTGAAGGAAAAAATTAATTTAAAAATAGATTTAAACGTAAATATAAAACTTTTATTTTGGTTGTGAATGTTAAAACTCAAAATATTATATTTTAAAACTAAAATCAATAAAAACCCAAAACATATTTATAAATTGAATTTTTACTTTGTCTTTTGCTTTTATTTTAATTTTTTGTTTAACTTTTCACTTAAATATATCAAAATAAAATTAAATTGAACTCATTTATTGAAGAGTGACTTGTAACTATTACAAAGATGTTTCATGCATATATTTTTTGACATGGGTAAGAAACTCGAAAAAATTGATTAAATAATTTCGGTCCTAATATGTTTTTAAAAAAATGATCTCCTCAAATATATTTGAAATATATTTAAGTAGATCATTTTTTTAAAATAGTTGATCGAAGATTAAAAAATAAAATATCCCGAAACTAGTACACATATATAGACGCGCATGTACTTGATAACTGCCCTTGTGATCTCTTTATAAATAGCGCGAAGGCTCCCCTGCTCAAACGGTTTACCCAACTCCTCCGAAAACCCTATTTTCACAGAGTCCACCCCTCGCAAAGCCCTAATTTCCTCAATCACTCACCTGAAAAAGTCCGAAAATCTATCATTTGATTCATCTGTTCGTTGAACTCATTCCTCGATTCTCACTGTTACTCTTCGCCTTTCTCCATTTTCGATCTCTTATTTTCTAGGGTTTTGATTGAGAATTCGTTCTTTTTCCTTTCTGATATACAAATTGAGAGTGGGGGAAGTAGACAACTGTTTTTTGTTGTTGAAATTAATGGATACGACGGCGGCCGGTGCTGCCGCCACGCGGGGAGGGGTTTCGCTGCCGCTTTCATCGTCTTCTCAGCCTTCTCGGAAGGAGTGGCGTGTTGTTTCTGAGCAAATGGTTCGAAACTCAGCTAATGAGGTAGATTTCAGTGAAAATCTTTACTTACATTTGCTTCAGTGTGCTTCATATTCAATGTGCTTTTAGTTTTAGTCAAGGTTGTAAATGGCGGGAGGCGGTGGCGGGGCGGTCGGTGACCGCCTACCGCCTCGGCCGCCTCGGCGGTGCCCAGGCGGTGCCTAGGCGGTTGAATTTTTTTTAATATTTTTTTATAGATAATCATATATAATTATACAATATAATCACAAATAGTCATCATTTTTCATGTAAGATGTGTAATTAAATAATTTTTAAGCACAAAAAAGCTTCATACAAAGCAAATAAATATATACATGCAAACTAACAAAATAGTTAATAAAAATTCATCATCATATTAATGCTATTATACTAACAAAGTAATATAATTATTTTTACCAAAAAACTAAGTTTAAATTTCAAAGCTTCAATCTATTATCCATCAGTAGAACAAGTACTAGAGTAAACATGACTAATCTTCCAAATCATCAACATATGCACCCTCCACTACATCTACATATGCCATAACTAATCTTCCAAATCATCTACATATGCACCATCTACTATATCTACATATGCGGGCGGAGGGCGGCGGGCGGCAGATAGTGTGTGGTGGGCTTAGTGGTTGAGACTTGAGAGTGAAACCAAAAGTTAAAAAAAAAAGTTGGGTGTGCTAGGGCCCGCCTGCTCGCCTTGGCCGCCTCGCCCGCCTTGACTACCCGCCTTGGCCGCCTCGCCCGCCTGCTCGCCGCCTCGCCCGCCTGCTCGCCGCCTCGACCCGCCTCCCCAACGCCGTATAGCTTTGGCCGCCTAAAACATCCGCCTCAAGCATAGGCGGTGCGGTCGAGGGCTGCCTACCGCCTAGGCGGTGCCTAGGCGGCCGCCTCGACCGCCATTTAGAACACTGGTTTTAGTTTTGAAATTGATTTATATCGTAGCATTGAATAAAAAAGTTAAGGTTTAAAATGATATTTTTTTATTTTTTTCCGGTTTCTTATATATCAGGAAGTAGAGCGTTCTAAAATCGGCCAATCGGATGAGAGATTGATATACGAGGTAATAATCGTGATTCGTTGAAGTTGGAATTTTCTTCCCGGTGTTTTTCTTTTTAATTGAATCAACGCCAACATGAGTGAAAGTTAAGCTGATTTGATGTGTTGTATTAAGGTGCAGCATGGGAGAGAATCAATAAATTTGGATTTCTGCTCACTAACTATTGATAGAGGCTTGGACAACAATGTTTTGCAGCAGAGACTTCAGACAGTGGCAAAACAAAGAGAAGAATTGCAGCACATTGAGATCGAACTTCGGGGGCAACTGTTTGCGAGTTCCAAAATCTTGGAGTTGCAGAAGACTTATGATGCTCAGATACACGAGCATGTGAATGCAAATATCAAATTACAGGTTCTCTCTTCATTTTTGAGTGGGCATGTTTTCTTAAAGTTTTGATGCATGTTAGATAAATATGTAGATTTGTTAAACTTTTGCATTATGTTTGCGTTTTTAGGAACAATTGCATGAGATGGAACAGAAGTTACGTGAGCTGGAGAGAAAGATAGAAGAAAAGGAAAGAGAGCTGCATGCTATTAGATTGGATAACGAAGCGGTTAGTTTGATAATTTTATTTGTTTTTCTGAACTTTGATGGTATTTTATGCTGCTGATGCCTGCGCTTTGTTTTGTTTAGATTAAGTTCTCTGTATCTTCTTGCAGGCCTGGGCCAAAGAGGACCTTATTAGGGAACAAAGTAAAGAGCTCCAGAGCTACAGGCATGCCCCCATATATTTGTTGAATTATTTTATTAAGATGTTGGTTGCTGCTAATCATTGATATTTTTTATTGAGTTGCTGCAGCATTTCTTTTTGCAATTTTGTCTCGTTCTTGAAATGTTATTTTTTTTGTTCTTTTAAGCATGTATTTACTGCAAAGCAGCGACAAATCTAGGATTTTATATCCAGATGGGCTGAACTAGATACAAATTGTAAACTTTTAGTGGAAATAAATTCTAAAAATTTAATGTATCAAGATTAATATAAATAATAAATCAAATATATTGTGATGTATATATTTAATTTAATGCACAAAAAATAGGTAAAATATAATAATTTTTAGTAGCTTTTTTTAGGGATTTTTAATAGGTTTTTAACAATGTTATGATACATATCCATAGTTGGATTAATATTTGAGCGAAACTGCTATGAAAAAAAGTTGATTTAATTTGAGTCATTAATATTGATATATTATTTTAGAAAATATAGTCATGTATACATAATTAAGTAATAAATTCACTGCCATGTATACATATTTCAAGTCCAACAACATATATTCACATGAAGCCCAACCACATATTCTTCAAATTAAATCCAACTCAACATATATGCATAATTATGTAATATATTCACTATCATTTATATGAAAAGCCCAACATATATTTATTCACACAAAACCCAAAAATTAGCATGGGCTAGACCATATATATCACACAAAGCCTAGCCCACAATAGACCCTACAGAGATATGTCCCCGCTTCAAAGTAAATAAATTAGTTGGAGAAGTTTTTATTTGTTCCTATTTCTTTCTTCTGCATTTCCGAGCCTTGTGTCTTTGGGTGTGTATAAATATCTTCCAATAACGTGCATCCTCTTCCAGGAGGGAGAGAGAGAATTCCGAGGCTGAAAGAGTGCAACATATTACACAAATACATGATCTTCAGGAACATTTTCAAGAAAAAGAACAGCAGTTTTTGGAGCTGCAGGATCAGGTTTTTTTTTTTTGCAATTTTATGAATATTTATTTGACAAATCAGAACGCATTGCTAAATTTTTGTCAAACGGTTCAGAGGAAATATTTATCGTATTCATGTATTCGGCATCACACTGCTGCATTAGTGGTCAGATAGTGTTATATTGTTGTCATGATCATCTTAGACTTCATGGAACACTAAATTTTGTTATTGAATTGAAATTCTGTCCTTGAAAGACATTTGATACAGTGTCTTGTATCATTTTGGCGATGTAAAATATTTTTTGATGGATATATTCAACTACCTTGTTAGATGTATTTTGACAATTAGCTTTCTCCATCCAGCATAGAATTGCACAAGATACCATTATTTTCAAAGATGAACAGTTACGTGAGGCACAAGCTTGGATGACTCGTGCTCGGGAAATGGATGCCTTGCAATCTACTACTAACCACACATTGCAAGCTGAACTGCATGAACGTACAGAGCAGTGTAATCAGTTGTGGATAGGCTGTCAAAGACAGGTGGTTAATGTTTTATGTCCTTCAAATAGAAATGCATGTGTTGAGGTTGATTGTTATGTTTTCAAATTGACGATAATTTTATGTTTTGGTCAACCAGTTTGGTGAGATGGAAAGGCTTCATCTGCATATCCAACAGCTGCAGCTTGAATTAGCTGATGCTAGAGAAAGAAGTGGAAGTTACTCAGATGGGCCACAAGTATCACAAACAAATTCAAAGGATGTTCCTATCGGAAACGGCTTGCCGAGCGAAAATTCTGGTAGCGTATTGAATGGAAATTCTGAAAATGTTTTGTCCTTGGCTTCTGGTGGTCATTCATCAACCCTGGTAGGCGATACTCTTGTTGGATCCTTGTGTCTGCTACCTGTGTGCTAATTGAGTTTTGTATCCGTTTGTTATTGCGAGCCTCTGAATCAATCATTCGGTGAAATGCCAACTAATCTGCAACTTTTTCCTAGTTTGGTCTTTTTTGGATCATTTCTTGGCCCTTGTCAGAGGTTTTATACATGTCAGTATGCCTGTTACCTTTTGTTTTGGCTGCCTGTTTCTTCACGAATTTTAAACTGATTGTAACCATGTAACATAATGTTTTGTAGTCTCTCACTTTCTTATGTACTAGAGTATGTGCAATTTTAATCATACTTCCTCCTCACAGAGGAGAAAAGTTTTAGGGAGTTCAAAAAATTTCCCCTAATAGATATCAGTTCATGCATGCTTGTGGCACCCATCGTGTTGTTGCTTTAACCTTCCATTTTTTTGGTAGACCGACCATGTTCATGGTGTTCCATTTTCTCCATCACTGATTGGGATGCCAGCCTTCCTTCCACCTGGACAGATGACTGCATTGCGTCCATTTGTGATTCATCAACAAGGACTACCCCATTCTGTGCAATTGCAAGTAACACAATCCCCTTTTCACTCTGTGCCCGCAATTTCCACGATTCAACAATGGCAGCAGCACCAGGTATGTAGCCTTTACAACTTATTATCAACTTTCTTGATTATATTACGAGTTGTTACAGAAAATAATTTTGTGGCCTTTTTCATTACTTGGTTCAATCAGCCAGGTAACCAAAATGTGCCTGTGCACCAGCATGAGCAAACCCAAGAAAACTCCGTGGGAACAGATTCCAATGGTTATTCTCAAGTATCAGAGAATGGGCAAACTCTGAATTCGAGTTATTTGGATAATAATATCAATCAAGAGTTACTTCCTGGTTCAGTGGTTCTTTCACCGAATGAAGAGGCACAGGTAGCTCAATGATATTGTCTAATACAATTTGCCTTGTGCAGCACGATTTCAAATACTCAATTCCCTTCAGCTATTGAACAATGTTCAGGTGCTCGACTCTGTTGATGAAAGCTATGATACTGTTCAATCTCAACAAAACTTGCTGCAAGTTTCTTCCCAGTTTCATGATTCTCTTAGACTGGATCCTATTGAGAACAATAATGCCAATAAGGTTAGATAATTTCCATTCACCCTCCCACTTTTTCCACCATGTTTTTGATCTTTTTGCCATGTATTATTGTTTGTACAGGAAAAGAGTATAAACTCTGTTATTGATAATGGAGTGGAGAACAAAAACCCGGGGATGGAACTTTTGAATCCTTCCATCAGTGCATCCTCATCCGAAGCGTCAACTCCTGTAAATTTCATTGAAACAACAAACACTCCTTCGGTTTCTGTTTTGACCGATGGCATTGTTTCCAATGGACAGAAAACTGACGTGGTTGGGAAGACTGGGGAACACTTTTTACTCGATGAGAGATCATTGCTTGCTTGCATTGTTCGCACGATTGGATCTGGTGGCAGAATTAGGATTAGTTCAACGGTGAGTTAGATTGACCTGGGCTTTGTTTACTTGTCTTTCTTTAGCCTGATTTTCGCAGAAGTAGTTATGACCATTGTTTACAACTATTTATACAGCTCCCTAATAGGCTTGGAAAAATGCTTGGCCCTCTACACTGGCATGATTATAAGAAGAAGTATGGGAAGCTTGATGATTTTGTGGCTAGCCATCCTGAAGTATGACATACTTTTCTCTAATCGTATTTCTTGTTTGTCATTTATAAATTTTTTATCAAGTGTTGTTTTGTTTCTTCAGTTATTCGTGATAGAGGGGGACTTCATTCAGCTCCGAGAGGGTGCACAAGAAATCATAGCTGCTACAGCTGCCGTCGCAAAAGTGGCTGCAGCAGCGGCTGCTGCACCTTCATCATACTCGTCATTTTTGCCTTCTGTGACAGTGACTCCCATGGCACAGTCCCACCGGCTGAAAAAGATATATTCTTTTGATTCCTCATCTGTCAATGTTGATAAGAGCAATTTAAATTCTTCCCAATTATCAGTGACACCGAGTCAAAACTTGAACGGGGCCTCCTTTAACATCAATGGTGGAGTTTCGAATGTCAAAATTTTGAGCAAACCCAAGGATCGTGTGGAGGAAAGAAATGACTCCGAATCTAAGCTGGGTCGATCTGTACAAGTTGAAAATGGTATGAACTCTGACAAAAATGACTTTTTTCAAAGAAAGGGTGTGTCGCAAGCGAGACATGGCACAAGCAGGTATTAATTGGAATGCTGCACCACTTTTATGTAATTTAAATTTCTGGTACTTCTGAATAAAATCTCATGGAATTTATGTTTATTTTTCGACAGGGCAATTGGGGCTGCCTCCAATCCTAGGAGATAGTAAGCCATGTCATCCTCTTTTATGAAGCATTTGGATTGAGTTTTTTAATAAGTGATTTCAAATACACTATAGTTTGTTTAACTTTAATATAGAGAAATTTTCAACTACACTATTTTCAGTTTGATAGTATAGTGCCATTTGAAATCCGTTGTTCAAATCATTCCTCTCTATAAAATTTCTTTTTCCAAATGCAACCTTGAATTGCCTTAGGATGGAGATATTTGGGAGGAAAAGGACATAAAATCATGGAAACAAGTTTGGTCATATTGATTGTTGAACTTCTGACATAATCGAGTTATATCTGAAATCTATTGATCCAAATTTCCCAGTTTAAATCAAAATTTCTAAATCAAATATAGCGTTAATGAATAATAATGTTGATATCAATTATTTGGTGGTTATATGTTGACTCCAATGAATTATTTGTAATTATTTATAATCATTGTCATTATTATTATATAAATTTCGGGGTTTGTTTTTGCAGGATATGTTTTGGATCATATGGTCAACATTTGGAGACGGTGACGGGAGGGAAACTGTCATGTTTCATTTTTAAATCTCCGGTTGTACTTATTGGACACAAATCTGATTCTGAATACTGACTTATTTATAACATTATTATATTCGGTTTGATGGAAAGAACTTGAATTTCATCTTCTTTGTGTTTGTGCATCCAATTTTCATCTGTATTTCTCTAAAATTTATGAGAATTAGATATTTTACTGTATAAAAATAAAATTGTCGATTTTTTAAAGTTTCATGCAATTTTTTTTCTTATGAAAAACTCGATGAATCGTTAATATGGAATCAAATATACAAGCATAAAAGATTCATGTTTAACTAATAATAATCATTTGTATAAGCTGAACCATGATTCGAAAACCCCCTGCTCCTGCAAATGGTGCAATAAAAACCAAAATAGGTCACCAATAAGTCATCGGTTTTCATCGGTTTTAGAATAGGTTCTCAATCTTTATTTATTAGACGAATTATTCCTACTGATATTCACAATAAAAAGTAATACTCTTAATATAAAGAATTTTATATCTATTATAAAGAATTTTAAATTTTAAAATGGATTTATTATAAAGACAATTATAAAGAATTTTAAATTTTAAATTGGATTTATTAGTCAGATCTCTACATCTTATAAGCCGTTTATGTGATTTTATATCATATATATTTTATCAAATATATATATATATATAATTTTGAAATATTGATCGCTCACTATATTCGTATCTATTCATAACTATGAGATGAAACTATTATATTGAATATAATAAAACATATCCACATTGTACATCCAATATATAAATATCGTCGCATAAGTGGACACGGTGACTCATTTTGGCTTTTAGTGTCAACATCAAATTTTTATTTCAGGGCACCTATGTGTGAATCTTACATCTCAATATGTAGACGTCGTCTAATCGGTGTGCACATAATTGTCCACAAGTAAGTGCAAACACACATCGATAAGACGTCGTCTTCACATAAATGTCTACAAGTAAGTGCAAACACACACAAATATATATATATATATATATATATATATATACCACCAACAGCTGGTTCAGCTTCGTGAAAGAAATAAACACCGAGGTCAAAGGGTGTGCTGCTGCCTAAACAAAATTTACTACAAGGTTTCATGTCAAGCCGATTTGGTAACACCTTAGCAACATTTAACCAGAATGATGCATCTCAAGTCAGATGTATAAGAAACTGAGAAAGACAATAACTCAGAAAAAGTCCATCTAAGCAACCATAAAGGGTTGAATTTGAGTATCACCAATAAACCTCCCACGACAAATCAAGACTCCTACATTCATTCTCGTCCATCAACGGATCCCAGAGCAGAGTGTCCGTGGCCGTCACCAGAATTAGACTCCATAGCACCCAGCTGGCTTCCTCTTAAATCCATCAAATTACCTGAACCGGCAACTCCAGGTTGCATAAGTAGATGCATACCATTATTAGTTATCCCTCCATGACCAAAATGGCCTTGCAACTGCTGTTGTTGGAATTGTAGAAGCTGATTTTGTTGGTCTTGAGACCTCAGAGAATTGAGCTGGAAAGGTAACTTTGCAACAGGAACGCCGACTTGTTGCTGTTGAACAGTTGTTGCGTGAGACTGCAGCACATGGCTTCCAGGTGGGGTAAGAGAACTAGAGGGAAGCTGCAAATACAGCTCATTGTTAGAAAGAGGGAATGTATTTATAGCAAGTATAGAAGACATGTTAGAGACCTGTGAAGGGGGTGCGGTTGATCCTTGTGGCTGAGCATCAGCGATGGCAGCTAAATACATTAAGTTCTTCTGAAGAATGGCTTGATACCTGAATTATTTAATTAACAGAGCATGCCACGTGGCTCAACATACATGGTGAAGTGTTTCATATTGGAGTTTAGATTAATGATTGGAGACAAGCATTGCCTGAAAAATGATTGTGTATTGTTTGTAAAAACTAATATGAAAAATGAAAATGACCTCGGAAAACTTGGTGTTTAAGTGAATTTTGGCTATAATCTCATCAAGTTATGTATATACATACAAGAATAGCATAGCATACTATTTCATACACATCCGATTTAGAAAGAAGAGTTCCACACCTTTTCTTGTTCTTTTATTGTCTCCCCAATTCTCTCTTGTGTAGACTAGATACTAAATACTAGTTTGTTTTTTTACCATGAATAAGTATTTCACTTTGAACATGACTACTCAACAAACGAAATGCATTCAATTAGCACACTTCTAAAGCAAACGGTGTCCGTGTTATGAGAAAAATGGCCTATGTAAATTTAAATAACAAGTCTTTGCAAGGTCGAAATCCTAGCAAACTTCATCATCTTCAAATATTAAAGAATTGAATTGGATCACAGCCGCGGATTATTTATTACTGCAACCCTATAATGATCCGGTAGCACAGATGAAGCACAAATTCATTCAAGACATCAGTATTCATTTTCTATATAGAGTCGAATACCTGGCAAAAACTGAAACGACTCAAGGAAAACATAAACATAAAACTAAAAAAATTCACATAAATGCAATAAATTCACAAGGAAATGAATCAAATGCGACTCACTGAGCACATTCAGCCATTTTCCCAATTTTTTGGCTCTCCAGTATAGCCATGATCAAGTTTTTGTTCTCATCCAACAACTGCATCGACCAGAATTACCAACGTAAGATTTTGGTATGATGACCCATAGTCATAATATAAATAGCAGAACACAATTAACTTATAAATCCCACACTTCATCCCGTAGTCATACAAGTGGGAAATTTCAAATTATTTTTTAGATGCTGCAGAAAAGGCATGTAGTAATTTTCAGAAGTGGTCCAATGTACCCGCCCCAAATAATAAATAAATAATAGAGAAAAATCAAAATAGCTTGTTTTCCAGCAAAAAAAAAACATGAATCATCCGCCATATTTCGAGAAAAACAAAAGAATAATAATAAATGAAAACAAAAAACTCGAAAAACGTTAACCTTTTGAATCTGCTCGGTGGAGACGAGACTGAGAGGGGATGGGGTGGTAGCAGAATTCATTCCTTGGGGTGCGTGTTGCTGCATTTTTGCACCTATTTACACTGATTTCTTGCAGCTAACCCTGAAGCCCTTAAAACCCTAAGCTCGAAATTTGGATGGAAAGGAATCGAAATGATTAAATCATTTGACTTCTGAAATGGAAACTACATCGTCAATGTAATTTGTTGGTTACAAATATAAATATTGCACTTTCATACCAAAAACCAATCATTTTCACAATTTAATCCCATCCTATTAACCAAGATTTGCAAATTATTCCACCATTTTTTGAAAGTTAAAACAATGATTAAAATAAAAAGTGGTTTAAAACAAATCCAGTGTAATATTTTTAACATATGGATACGGTCGGATATGTCTCACAAAAATAACTCGTGAAATTGTTTCATCGGTTTGTTATTTTTTTAAAAAAAATTGCATCGATAAATATTCTATTTAAAGTATCTTTTGAGCGGGAAAAGTCGAAGTCCCCTTTTTTGGAGAAACTTGTTTGGCATTATATATACTTAGTATCTTATTTGTGTGATCCATGTGATACTTTATTAATCAACGATTAAATTTTGTAAGAATGTTTGAATATTTACTTAAAATTATTAATATAATGTAATAAATATATTTAAATTTTAAATACTATTATAAAAATATTGTATAAAAAATATTTATACCATTTACGATAGCATCAAAAAAGAATATCAATTCTGTCATCGACAAATGATCTATTTATCATTGTATTTATATATTAAATGAATTAACCGTTAATACTAAAAAAATTTAGAATCAAATTTATTTTCTCTATCAAATTTTTTTAAAAAAATAATGAAATATTTTTCAAAAGTAAAAATATTTGTCTTAATAAATGAATTTTGAAAATAATCTCGCATAAAACCCTATATTAAATTTAGAAAGGAAAAAAAAAGCCTCATCAACAACAAAATTATTAAAGAGCTTGAAGGTATTTTTGTATCTGAAAAATGTAAAAAAAAAACATGATAACTTTACACGCTTCCTAGAATTTTGACATACAGGCTCTGGTTCATTTAGAGCTTATTATATTTCAATATTTAAAGAAAAATTAAAAGATTCCTTTTTAATAATATGCTAGAATTGCATAAGCGTCACTCTATTAAAACCAAAACGAGTATGTCAAAATCTAGGATGCATTTTTGAAAGTGAAGATTTCATGGTTTTATAGCCTCTGAAATTAGACGAAGAGAAAATCGGATGGGTCGTAAAAAAGTCAGACAAAATATGAGTTGAAGCCTACTAAACTCAACATGAAGCACAACAAGTACAAATATCATCCAGGTTGATAAAATAAGCAAATGCATACATGTAATAGGGGATCTCAAGCCAAGGGATACACCTTCTACGCAACACGGGGTCGAACCGGGGTCTTTGATGGGCTTATCCTGCAAATACATCATTCTTAGTAACATCGATACACTCATTAATTCACCCTCAAAAAAAGATTACATATTTTAAATTGATCTCCTTGAGAGTTCCCACACTAACTGGATTAATGTATGTGCAGTCGAGTGAAAGTCATCACGTCGAAAATTGAAAGAAAGCTTACCTTATCGGAAGCAATCCCAAGACAGCACCACTGCAATTCAGAGCACCGATCGCGCTTTCAGCCTGTCTCACCCCAACAAAAACAGTAACTATTTCATCCAAACTCACTCGGGAAAAAAAAAACAAGATACAGAAAACAGAACTCGATGGACACAAACAAGAATCAACACAAAAAGTCCCACAATTGAAACTATAGCCCAAATCTAACGGTACACACTGATAGATAGATAGCACAGACATGTGTAAAAGGAGAGGGTGTCGTGAAACACAGAACTTCCTTACATACAATAGAATCTCAAGTTCAAGTGATGAATAATACTCGTTGATTAGCATCATATGTTTCAATTTTATGAGGGAAAAAATGCAAATTTTACTCAAGCAAGGTAGATTCAATAAAATAAAATGAACATAAGAACTCAAAGGTTGTTATTGTGCTTTTACCAATGGGAACAAAAAAAATTCAAAAACTATATATAATAGCAGCAGGCAGTAGAGTGGCAAGGGAATGTGATTCGACTCCGCCATTCTCACATAGCCATAATGGATCACATAAGTAAATTATTGAGCTGCTATAGCCACACCGATACATATCATAAACATTATTTGACAATTTATTTAACCAAATTGCAATGGATAAAAGTACAGCGTCAGAACCCAAAGTATTACAAGAAAGACGACATGGTTATTTTGTGTGTGTCACCATCCTGAAGCAAGTTGAACAGAAAGAAATTGGTGCTTCTTACCCTTACAAACTCCACGAAAGCTATTCGAGTCGAATGCCTATAGTCTCCAAGCAACCTTAAGTGCAGAACCTGTGTCAACCAATACACATTCTACAACATGACTGATAATTTCATTAACAGTAGTTCTGAGCCATCATAAGAGAAGCTACAAACCTCTCCACAAACGGACTCAAAGAAAATTTTCACATCGGCTTCGGTAACCTGGACAAAACAAATCATAATGTTGGTTGCAATGAAAGATTGTAAACCACTTGTCAAACCGATGGTGAACTTCAAAGCTACCTTTTTGTCAATATTTGTGCAATAGATAGTTCTTGCGCACATCTCCCTTTCATCTTCAGACTAGTGTCATTGCAATGTAAATGAAATCAGGGCTTTGTTATTTGGTCTGAAAAAGTGATGCAAGTGAAAAAAAGTAACAAAAATTCTCACCCTTGGCAAGAATGTCGGATTGACAGGTGCTATTGCAGTTTTGGAAGGCAGTATTCTCACTGGATAAAAACCAAGCATAGTTCCGGCCAAACTCAAAGCATTATGTGCCCCTTCTGCAAGCCGCGTAACACAGTACATATTAATATGAAGAGAACTCGTCAAAAAAGACGAGTAAGTGATCCGATCTTAAGAATACCTTCATCAGTAAATTCCACAAAGGCGAAACGAAGCACGGAGTTAGGGTCACCACAAATGCGACAATCCACAACCTTAATCATGAACAATGCGCAAAAGATACTCAAAATACGAATTAATAAGTTTATTGGCGGGCAAACACATTGCAAAGTCATATACGCAAAGTCGTAGTGATTAATGATAGCACATAATTACCTGTCCGCAATTTATGAAAAGACAAGCAAGTTGCTCCTCAGTAACCTGCACTGGCAACAAAACACCCCAAATTTATTACACGATTGACAATGACAATATGAAAGAGCAGATTAAAACAATATAATGAGTTGCAGAACAAGAATTTTTTTATCGTAGGAAAAACTAAAACTTGAAAAAGTTAGGGAGAGAGATTCTACACGTCTATTGAATACATAAAAATAGAAATCTGTATGGAAATTCAAATGGAGGGAAGTCAGCCCTCTACCGAATTTTCATAACCTGGTGATCGATGTCAGATACATAAACCGTCCTTCTAATTGCGTCTTCTCTTTGAGCCATGCTTGTTCGGCTATTCATCCTCCGCCTCCCTTGCTCGTTGTCACTTTTCTTCTGTACATAGAAAAGCTGGTACTAATTTCATAAATCTTAATATGAAAATAATAAAAACCAAACTCTAATTTTCACTTCTTTAATTGTAAATAAACTAAATTTTTAACCTCTTAATCCAAATGCACCAAATTTTTACCATTTCTGATTTTCATTTCTATTGAATCAAAACTAAATGAGCAGCAATTAAGGAAGGATGTCCTGAAACTGAATAGAAATAAACAGGATCAATATTTCCAACATTCGATTAAGTTCTAACTTACCCTTTCAACCAAAATAAAGATAAAACACGAGCAACTAGAACAAGATAATAAGATTCCATGGATTGAACTTGATGCAAAATCATTTTCTTTTAAAAATATAAAACAATAAAAAACGAACCTTTCTAAAAGAATTTCTAGTTGCGACTCCATAATTAACAAGCTGCGGTATTACAAAACTGCTGGCGTTGTTTACAAAGAGCCCAGCTGCCGCCGCCGCCGCCGCCGCCGCTTCAGCATATGCCGGCGGGAAAACCAGCCTGTGGTTCCCCCCGCCCCCGACAGCGGCCAGAGACGGCGGAACAAATTCTTCAGCCATGGGATTCAATTTAGACAGCATTTCCTCTAAATCTAAAATCTCTTTCTTAAACCCTCCCCCCTCATCATCCTCGCCGTTCATTTTGATTTCTCCATGACCTCTTGACACTTCATTTCCCATTATGTGCTGCTGCAGTTGGTAGCGACGATGGTGATCCGCCGCAAAATCATTATGGCGGTCAGCCCTATTCGATGTCGGAATCACGTTAACCCCAGCACTATCCACCACCGCCATGATCAGTATTATTTTCTTTTCTCCCTTTTCTTGTTTATTACAGTCGTGGGTCTGTCACAAAACAACAAAATCAAAGAAACCCAGAAAACAACCCTTTATATAAATGGATCAAAGCTAAAAATTTCTTTTCTAACATATTTTTTATTAAAAAAATCACACTTTTCACCTGATGAAATGGGTCTGAACGGAGACACCTCGAGCTAAGACAATAATTACCAAAGAATTGGAAGGACAGAAGCAAGAGGGGTAGTAGAGAGTGAAACGGAGCAAATTTTTCTTCACACTATTTTTTAGGGTCAAGGAAATGCTACTGTAAAGTATGTGTATGTACAAAAGAGGAGAATAGTATTGGGGGATTACAGAGAAATGATGGAGGTGTTTTTTTAGCTTTAATTATTTGCATTTCTTGATCGCATCGCCTGGAAAATATGATAAAATGAAAATTGACACGTGGTAAATGTGTTTTTTTCCCCTTAATAAATAAATAAATATAATGAAATGGATTATATATTTTTTAAGCCTTCGTCAATCACAAAACACTTTGGTCAATCACAAACTCGTCAATATTTGAGGGATTTCACTTTCCTTAATCATATCTTGACATTTTTATATATAATCATTATTTTTTGTTTATCATCTCAACCAATGATTTACGTAATGAAATTTCAACATTATACATTTTTATAATTAAAAATTCTCAACTCGAATCCGTATCAACACGAACAATCTGAACGGGATAAGATCCGACCAACCCGAAATAACCCGATTTGGATTTTTTAAACAAAAAATTTACTTAAAATATAAAAAATATAATAATATTTTAATTTGAACACATAATAACAATATTTATATGATTTAATCTTAAAGCTTAATTTTAAAAAATTTCATGTAAACTTATTATACAAAAAAAAATTTAAAGTATCAATATTTTATAAAATAAATATTATATAATGAAATTTTATGTTATCAATATGTAATAAAGAAAAATAAACATATAATATATAAGAATATAACAAATGTTTCTCTCGTCAAAAAAAAAAAAAAAAACCAATGTATCTTAATTCTATATAGAAAGTAAATAAATAAAAAATTCGAGTCAAACCGAACTCGACACAAGCTGATTAATTTTTTCGAGTTGGATTTTGGGTCCGGTTGATATGACCTGACATAGCCAATTTATTCTTTTAACTAATTAGTTAATTATTTTCTAGATTATCGATTAATTGTCTTCGATTTTTTTATTACTTAATCCATAGTGTGTTTGGCTAGCTTAGTGGTAAGACATTGATTTTTATCTTTCTTAAGTAAGATCAGACATTGATTTGATCTTGTAAATCATAAATGCACATTATCCAGCATGTCCATATTTAATTTCTCACCCGATTGATTTTTTTTTTTTTTTTTTTTTACTTTTTTAGTTATACACTTATCATTAGCTATTACTTTTAATAAAACGACAAGTGTTAGGATCAGTGAAGCATTTAGAAAATATGTTGAATAAACAATTCAAACTTCAAATTCTTCTGCTTTAAAAAGTGTGCTTTTGAAATGTTTTAAAAATCCAGAAGTTGTCCCGTTCTTGGAAATTGAAGCAGACTATTCTGATAAATGCGGAAACAGTCAACAACATGGTAATGAAAGTAAATACAATAGAAGACAATAATACATATAACTTGTTTCTGAAAGTTCGAAAGACGAAACCTTTTTAGGTCTCTTTTTAGAATGTATCACTAGAAAACTTTGACTGATACACAATTGTACAAATCCAATTTAGTTGGTCTCATCTTTGCATACCCAAACTCCAAGTATTATAGCACAACACTTAATAGATTTAATTATGCGAAATACTCTTTTCTAATATTACAAAAACTTCACACTTTACGGTGATAGAAATAATGAATGTGCATAAATAAAGATGATATAAATAATCTTCTGAATCTAATGAGTTTTTAAAGTATGTGTTGGTTTTCTAAGGCATTGAAAAGTTTGAGTCTTTTTAATGATTGTTCGCTGCAAATTCAGAGTTCAAGAATCAGAGCGATCTTTTGTGAATACTCCAGATATCTTTATATAGCAGATCTTTTAAAATTCAATAAAAATTTACTCTTTTTCTTTTAAGAGTACCTGAATCTAATAATGAACTTTGTTAAATAGATTAATAAATGATCTTGTACGGTTTATTTAAGATCATTAAATAAATGTACTTTTGTAATGAACGATGATATTAAATAATGACCTCATTTGACGAAAGATACCCACAAAACGAATATTATCAGTCTCTATTAAGTATTAAATGATTTGATGTTAATCTAACGTGTTATTACAAAAAACTTAGCACATAGTCCCTGCTTCTGGTTATGTAGAGTTGTAATCTAGTTTTGATTCATGTATGATATTGACGGTCTACTGGTGATGGTTTTCCTAAAATTTTGTTTTTCTTTAAGTAACACATCATCACAATTAAGATGACATTAACAACAAGGACTAGATTCTATATAAATAGCGGGGAGTTAAATTAACCATTACGACCAAATAAAGGGGCCAAAGTGAACACCTCGTTTGTAATTGGTCCAAAACAGTGGGCCATAAAAGTTAAATGAAGACAAGATAATATAATTAAAACAAAAATTTGTGTGTGACGGTATCACGAGTTGTATTTTGTGAGACGGATCTTTTATTTAGGTCATTATGAAAAAATATTAATTTTTATGCTAAGAATATTACTTTTTATTGTGAATATCGATAGGGTTAACCCGTCTCACAGATAAAGATTCGTGAGACTGTATCACAAGTTACATACTCTATAATTAATGATTAATTACATATAATTCTTTGGAAATTTAACATAATTAAAATAAATCCAACTAATTCCGAAAATTAAATATGTATTTTCTTATATTCATATCAAACTTATATTAACACTCTTTAACTTTAGAAATTACATATACATCTCCTAAAACATAAGTCAATCTTTACAATCACCTAAAGTATAAGTTAATATTAGAAATTCAATTTATAAATATATTATGGTTTGGTTCGATGGATTCTAATTTTAAAATACATCGATAAAAATATAATATTTCAAGTTTTAACATTTGCAACCAAAATAAAAATTTCCAATTTGGTTTAAATTTATTTTATATTCATTTTTTGTACGTTTGTTTTCTTAAATTATTTTTTAATGTCCTTACTATTTTTATGAACAAAAGAGGTAATTTTTAAGGTATATAAAAAAATATGGATGTATTTGTGATTTTTAAAGTTAACAAAGGTAAGTATGTTCTTGATACAAATACGAGGAGAGACATATGTAGTTTTCAAAGTTCATTGATTTATTTGGTTATGATAAACATTAGGAGAGGTATATGTAACTAACTCTATAATTAATGTCTTCACAAATTAACAATATAACAATTTAAATTACACACATGAAAATATCAAGATAGATCTATGCATGAAAATGACACTCGTTATTTTGTCGTCAAGATTTATATTTCGAGTTATTGGTTTGAGTAAGCGAGATCTAAATCGAACTGGGAAAAAAGATTGACAATCCTCCGCTTTATCACTCAGTCATGTCGCCAAAATGATATAAAAACCTTACTGGGTTACTAAATTGAGTTAATAAAAAAATTCTTTTTTAAATCACTAATAGAGATATATGATAAAATGTATTGTGCAATATATTTGATTAAAGTAATTTTAAGAATCTAGATGAAAACTAAAAGAAATTTTTTTTTGAACGGTTGCATTTAATTCTATATCCTTAAACATAATACATATACATAGAATACAGTCAATCTACACACTTAATTCGATAATCTCTTCAAAAAATTTATTATAATTAATACAAAATCAGTCTATCTCAGGGTTTCGTTAAGTGAGACGAATTTTAAACTCAATCCGATTCATTAAAAATTTATTTTTTAAAATATTGTTTTTTATTGGAAATATGAACCAAATTTATCCGTCTAATGAATATAAATACGGAAGATCTCTCGTGATAAAAACATAATCTACTATGAGATAGCTATCAAGTACAACTATAAATTATCACATATATCCTCAAGACTCGAACTGGATATGTCCTCCATAATTTCGAGGGTTTGACCTAGGGATGACAATTTCCTCCGAATTCGTTGGAGGATCCGATACCCGACTCGAATAGAAGAGGGTATGGACGGATTTTTATACCCGATTAAATAATTGGATATGGAGATTTTCGGGTTCGGGTATGAAGACGGGTTTGATATAATCCGACTTATACCCGACCCGAATACCCGTTTAAATTAATATATATATATATATATATATATATATATATATATATATATATATATATATATATATATATATATATATATATAGTGATTACATTTATTTATATTAAAGATTCATCTTCTCAAATTCAAGTAAATCGATACTTTTTCTCTTCGCTTCTATTTCACTTTCACTTTTACGTTTCAAGGTTTTACTGCTCTTTTATTTTTCATTCAATTTCTCATCTTCTTCATTGATAAGTTTATTCCATGTTTGACTTTAAAAATTGAAAAATACTTTATTTTTGTTGAATTGCGTACTTTTGTTCAACAAATATAAACTATTTTTAATATTTTGTTATTTTTTCTATAAAGTTTATTTTGCAAATTTTTATCATTAATAATTTTTCTTATTGTTATTTAAATAATTTTTAAAATATTCATAACTTCATTGAAACAATTTAAATCTGAAAAAATTCAATTGTATGTGATAATAGGGTATTTGGGTAAGATATGTGTATCCGATAATCCGATGGATATGAGGATGAAGATGAAATTCAATACCTAATGGGTATGTGTATGAGGATGTATTTAATAAATGGGTATGGAGATGTATGTATGAAATCCGACCCATACCCTACCCATTGTCATCCCTAGTTTGACCCTATATTTTTAAAATAAAAAAAGAGAAATAAGACAAGAAAAATCCCGTCCCACGTTTTTTATGGGTACTTCCGCAGGTTAAGTCGATGCTACATGTGGGGCACTGCCCTCACATGGTTTGGATGGACAAGATTCACACACATATGCGATTTTAAAAAAATTAGTGGATCTCATGTATGTGTGATTAATTTTGGGTCATTGATTCTATCAGGGGTAGTGTCCCTACATGTAGGATGTAATCAACCGCTTCATCCAACGCGTCAAACGTATATTCATATTAATAGAAATTCCATTAATTAATTTTCGAAAAAAAAAGAGTATTTCCCTCTATAAATAACGGATAAAAGCATCTATTCTTCCCCAACAAAGTAGAGTTCTCGAGATTTCTTGCGGAGAACTCTCTCTCTCTCGATCCGTCTTAGAGATGGCGATCATGTCGATTTTCAGCTCATTCAACGCTCTCTGCGCGGACTCCTTTAGCAAGACAATAGCCGGTTTTTTGGCTCCAGCTCCTTCCAAGAATCAAATCCAAGAACAATCATCGAAGCAGTTTGCTGATGTGAAAATCAATGATTCCAAGGAGGACAAACAAGTGACTAGAAACAAATCGCGGCCGGAAGTCCGCAGGAAGCCGAGGTTCGCGCTGGAGCTCGACGGTGTCCATTGTTTTGAGACTATTCTTCCTTATTGATTTTCTTTTTCATGCATACATAAGCTCGAGAGCATATACAATACAACAAAACAAAAATATGTAGTTACTTTTTTATTATTTGAGAATTGATATCTAATGTATTGAATTCTATTAACCTTTTCTTTGTTCGATCTTTTCTTTCTTGAAATATTAAATATAAATAAACTTTGATTATGAGTCACGCAACCAAGTTCCATCACAAAACGGAAAGAATCCATTCTCTTGTGCAGAATGCTTTTTTAAATAAAACAAAAACATCGAAAGGTCTCTTTGTTTTGCTTTTTTTAAATCCGATTTATTTTTATTTTTTGGAAAAAAAATGTTTGATCAGAGAAGATTTAGTAGCTAGCGATCAGTCGATTATTGAAATAATCAAATCTCTCAAATAATGAATAAATTTAAGAGTTTGATAAAATTGTTAGATTATCCGATTGATCAATGGATGTTGAAATTGTTGGGGTCTTAGAATCAATCATTCTTTTCTTGTCTATCTCATAATGCCATCACAAGATTCAAATTGAAATCCACATCTCTTCCCATTCTACACTTCCAACAAACAATAAACACCAAATGTGTTCCACTTTGGGGGCGAAGATGAATAAATATCAGAATATGACGGATCAAGCTTTACACTTACAATTTAAAGCCATGATATTACTATTTTTGAGAGAGTAAAGTTACAAGCCAGACAAAAATCAGGTGGATTTGTGATAAGACATCTCCTCGGACAATTCTACTAAAGAACTTGACAGGATTTATTTCCTAAGACTTCATCCATCATTTCCAATAAATGACTGCTACATAAAAATGGTCGTTTTCATATCACCGAGGGTCAATTTATAGCTGATTCAACCACAACAGTTTCCAGTTGCTGCGTTTCACCATTTCTTTTGGGGATAATGAGACCGTAACCTCCAGCTTTCCTTTTGTAAACTATGTTAATCTCACCTGAAAGGGAGTAGAATGAACTAAGATAGCGACTTGGGGCTGTTTAAAGTGCGAAATGATTGGTAGGCGCGTACCAGTTTCCACGTTTCGAAAACCATAGAAGTTGTGGTTTACATTTTCGAGTTGCTCAACTGCCTCCATGACAGTTAACGGCGACATGTCAAAATACTTTGCACGAACAATCTGCAGTACGAAGCTAAGAAAGAGAGATTGAAACTAAAATACCGCATTTCAACAAAGGTTACTCATCCAACCCTTCTTGGCAATTAAATGGAATCAAGTCAAACTGTCGAACAACACAAAAGGTTCCACTATTAGAGGTTAAGATGGGAACACAAAACTACGAGATAATTCACAAACTAGTAGTTGGAATGAAAACCTCGTCAATGATGTTTTCTTTTCATCTCCTTCTTGAGGAAGTGTCTCCAAATCCTCAGCAAATTCAGGCACGTCATGATCCATAACCTTCTGCCTATCGAAACCCTTCATATGACAGTCATGGTCAGAGTCTTTCTCATTAATCTTCCTCAACTTCATCTGTATCATAGAAAAAACCAAATCTATACTTCCATAAAGTGACTCAGCATCTTCCTCTGCTCGAATCACTCCATGTTTTTTCGAAAACAATGTCACCTAAATTTAAGCCACTTGTCAAGGATGACAAATTAAAGTTTTCCAAAATTCATACATGTGTAACATGTTTCGTTCGAATATCGAATACAGAACACACCTCACATCTTCTTGATTTAGGGCCTTTTCCAACCTCTCCTCCTCGAAGAGAGTAACATCTACCTCCCTCACAAGATGGCTATACTTTTGAACTGCCTTACCCAACTTCTCTAGCACATTGCTCTTCACCATTGGTGACAACTCCATTAGCACAGAGTCTCAAGTTTAATTTCTTCAAGTCATAAAATAGAACAGAAAAAAATGAAAATGAAACTGCTAGTTGTACAATTTAGAAGGTGGAAGAATCAAAAGATCAAGCATTTATCCTGTGATCATTCAATGAGAAAAAAAATTAAGGAAAAGGCAAAACTAGGAGGAGGATATCACTCCGTCCCTCAATTCAAAGTTCAAAACCCCTTATATTTTAGTAGTTTGTTTGTAATTGTAACTTCGACCCAAGTGACCACATGAATATCATGGTCAAACCAGCATAATACGACACCGATATCAGGATACTTAACATTGGTTTGAACAGATCAGACATTAATAGATTTGAGCTGATATAGGTTGCCGGACATAATGAAAGCAATACCGATTGATCACTGGATCAAATGTTTTGTACATAACTCCCATGATACATGGCAAACAAAATTCAATAGTTCGGTTCTCCTATTAATTTCTTACTTCCTCTTTCCTCCTAAATTCACTTTCCATGCTACAAAACTGCCCTCAGCAGCCCTTTGATTCGCATAGTTCTTGTCTTTGAGGGGCCAGCATCGGTATGAATGCAACTGTTAGCACGGTACTCATACATATATATCCGTATGCCCCAAGAGAGGAGATTGAAGGAAAAAAAGAGACCAGATCCAAAAACACGACGAAAACATCTAAAAATCCTGCCACATGAATTAAACAAAAAATAAATGAATAATCCATACCACTTAAGAACTTTGGCAGGCTCTACATTTTTCTCTCCAACAAGGCAACAAGCAGAGACAAAATGAAGAAAATAAATCAAGCAACAAACTCATCATTTAAATCCACATTTTCTCCCCTCCTCCACATCAAAAGGAAAATAGTTTAAAAAACTACTCTTTTGAATTCCAAGGAACAAAAGGGTACCTCCAAGTCCTTTCCTTGAATAATCAATTTGACGGAAGACAAAGGACCATCCCACGACATTCGAGCTCCACTCGATCGTTTGCCAACACTTTTGACAAAATCCATCTCGTATGCCCGGAGACCCGTTCCCAAAAGACAAAAGTTTCTCGAACATATTTCCACTGGATGAAAAATTATTCGAAGATAACCAGCCAGAAGATCAAGTGGTGCAGCAAGCAACGTGATGATGATTATTTATTAAATTTTTCTGCATACAAGGAGCTACAAAGAACGTAGCCATTTCGCTGAACCTTCACTGATTTCTTGAAAAAGTCGAAAAATATTGAGAATTGAAAGTGAACTACTTGCAAAAAACAGTAGAATCCCCGATGCGGGGTGTAGGAGACGGATCTGTTCCAGAACGATCTATTATCCAAATTGACACACGAGAGGATTTAATTAATTTTGTCCCCGACGCCGAGGTGGGCCTCTGGTTTGGGCCCTAAATAAAGGCCCAACGTACTGTCGAGCTCATCAATTTGATAAGTGCGAATGACAGTGGCCCAATGGTACTTATCCTTGTAATTTTGGAGGAATTACAATTATATACGATTTATCAAAGTTTTGTGAACCCAAAAAAAAACTAAAATATTATTTTGAATGACCGAAGTCAGTCTGATATCAAGATCTTTAATTTATGACGATATTTTAAGTTCGAGACTCGATTATAATATTTTATTTTTTAAAAAAATATTATATAGAATTTGTGATTCATATTTATTTTTCAACAAAAAAATGTAAGTGCCTCTCATATTATTCTGAAACAAAATATCGCACCATCATATTCATACTCCAAAAAACATTTCTCTCATTTTTTGACAATTTTAACCTATATAAAAAAAAAAAAAATGATAAAGAAAGATTAAAAATAAATAATCTTATCGATCATAATTTATAATCTGAAAACTAACAAGTTGTGTTTGGTTAACACAATTCAAGTAAAACCACATGCATAGAATTAATTTGTTTCACGTCATATCATAAAATTAACATCCAAAAAAATTTGATTTTATTTAATCAATATGTAATAAATGAAAAATAATAATAATACTTATAATAATCATAATTAATTAATAAAAAAATAAATATAGTTTAACAAAAGAGTTGATATATAAATAAATTATTTATACATTACACTACTTAATATCTGAGTTGAAATGAAATAAATAAAAATATTTCTAAATCATAATAATATAATGTAATGAATTTTGATTATCCTACAATTGAAATTTAAACAAACTTGTACACACATAAAATAGAATTTTAAAATAATATAACTTAAATAAAAATAAACACTAAATGAAATAAGAAATTTTATATGAAATAATAACATTTCAATAAAATTATATAATTACTTACAAAACATATTCAGATTAATTTTGATGATAAAAAGAATAAAACATGGTAAAATAAACTATTATATCATTTAATTCATATTTAATAATGATAGGAAATATGCGTCACCAAGTTCAGACAACATTTGCCAAATTATGTTAAAATAAGGTTGCATCATGCATGTGTTAAGAAATGAGCTTAGGTAGATGTCAAGTTTAAAACTTTGAACAAACGAGTATCATGATATAAATGACTCACTCATTCCATTTTACTTATAAAAATAACCTCCATAAAACATTTTATCGGATCAAAATGTAAAAATATGTTGATCTGGAGAGGAAAAAATTATTGAGTAAATTAGTAGGAGAAAATAGGGAAAAATACCAAAT